>NC_087073.1:11367077-11434577 GCF_026151205.1 Bolinopsis microptera | reverse complement strand
GTGCAATCTTAGGGGGCGCCAAATCGTTTAGTTGTTTGAATGTGGGACAATTTGGAAAACTTAACTACGGTACTAGCAAAACTGCGCTTTTTGCTCTAGAACACACGCTTTTTTAGAGATTTTACCAGCGTATCCTCTAAAATCATCCAATTTGTTCAATTTTAGGGAAGGGCGCCAAAAGGGGAGGGGCGCCAACAGGGGGGCGCTTTTTTCAGCGGGGGGGGGGGGGGGGCACCAACAGGCAACGTTGGACTTTAAAACTATGCTCTACCCCACTCAATATGATGATTCTGACCATTTTAATGCCCAAGATGAGCGCTAATCTCCAATCAGAAGCTGAGATATCTTGAAATAAGTGCATCAATCGCCACTCGCGAGACTGTTAATATAGTAAAATCGGATTTTTGGCGATTTCTCAAAAACTGAGTCTCTTATAGGCCTTAAGTACCTTATTAGGCCTTAAGTATCTTCATAGCACTCATATAAACATGCATCTTAGGCACATTTTGGTTCATACCTGAGGTCTGTATTTCACTCAGAAGCCGAGATAATTTATAGTGGGGGTCGCGATATGGGTGCGGTCAAAAAGGGCGTGATTCCGAGAAATGCCCCACTGGTGAAAAAGTGTACCCGAGTAATTAGTGTTATTTAGGACCATATAAGTCGGATTACATCGAGAAACCGAGCGGACGTCCCAATGTGAGCAGGACTTTTGCCTGGTCCAGGATTATATGTTACACAGAAAGCCTAATAATTTAATAAATTTAAGATGATCAAAGTGTTTTTATCGATGTTAGAGTGTTCGATTAATAAGGATCACTCCAATCTTTTCTCCTTTTTTTCGTATTTTTTAAAGTTGCAACCTGCACCTAAAGCCATGGTGCATTGGTGTAAGAGGAGGCCGGGATTTGAACTCAATTTGAAAAATCAATTTTTTTTCAGACGGATCTGTATGTTCTAGTAATATCTACGGGTGACTCATCTATGTGCGGTGTAACTGTTCACATTTTTTCAAGATTTCAATCATTTTGTTATTTTCTCGAGTATGAAGCTAATTGGGTTCTTTTGCGATAGTCAAAACGCGACAACTAGCGCTGGATGGCGACAACTAGCGCTATCCAGCGCTAGTTGTCGCCATCCAGCGCTAGTTGTCGCTATCCAGCGCTGGATAACGCTGGCCAGCGCAAAATATATATGTTCGATAATTGTCGCTATCCAGCGCTAGTTGTCGCCATCCAGCGCTAGTTGTCGCCATCCAGCGCTAGTTGTCGCTATCCAGCGCTAGTTGTCGCTGGCTATGCGACACTGTCGCACGCGATAGTTTGCGATGGCCAGCGCAACTGGTCATCGCAGAAAACAGTTCGATAACTAGCGCTGGATAGCGACAACTAGCGCTGGATAGCGACAACTAGCGCGCTGGCCAGCGCTAAGCGATAGCCAGCGCTGGCCAGCGCAGGCCATCGATGTCCAGCGCAAAATTTTTGCGCTATTACTCGTCAGCTAGCGCTAGCCAGCGCTAGCCAGCGCTAGCCAGCGCTGGCCAGCGCTAGCTGACGAGTAATTTCAGTAATATCGCAACTATATTGCGCTGGCCAGCGCTGGCTGACGAGTAATACTAATAGTAATATCGAGCGTGCTAAATCACTCTACAGTCTATCTTCGAGATTGTTCTAAGACTAAAAGGGCCCACGATGGTTGTAACCAACTTGAAACTTAAATCGATGTATTTTCGGACGCTAATTCCGAATCAACCCCCATGGGCCCATGACATAGGGTTAAAATGCTCTCCTGACGAGATATTGGCGAAAAACTGTACATGTATCGATCACGTAATATGACCGTATAAGGAAGTTAGTCTAATTTCTCGTTATTGTTAGGGTTTCAGCATATGTTTTTGTTAAGGATTGGGTTAGGGTTAGGGTTTGGATCAAATTAGAGGGTTAGGGTTTCGAAAAGTCGTTCAGAACTAGCTAGAGTCAGAGAATGGGTTAAAAAGTCACGTGACAGTCGAGTGTAAAGCTAGTGATTAATCATCATCCGAGTAATATATGACTTTGATACATTGCGCTGGCTAGCGCTGGCTAGCGCTGGCTACCGCTGGCTAGCGCTGGCCAGCGCTGGCTAGCGCTGGATAGCGACAACTAGCGCTAGCCAGCGCTGGCTAGCGCTGGATAGCGACAACTAGCGCTGGCCAGCGCTGGCCAGCGCTAGCTGACGAGTAATAGCGCAAAAATTTTGCGCTGGATATCGATGGCCAGCGCTGGCCAGCGCTGGCTATCGCTTAGCTCTGGCCAGCGCTGGCCAGCGCTAGTTGTCGCTATCCAGCGCTAGTTGTCGCAACTGGCCATCGCAGAAAACAGTTCGATAACTAGCGCTGGATAGCGACAACTAGCGCTGGATGGCGACAACTAGCGCTGGATGGCGACAACTAGCGCTGGATAGCGACAATTATCGAACATATATATTTTGCGCTGGCCAGCGTTATCCAGCGCTGGATAGCGACAACTAGCGCTGGATGGCGACAACTAGCGCTGGATAGCGCTAGTTGTCGCCATCCAGCGCTAGTTGTCGCGTTTTGACTATCGCAAAAGAACCGCTAATTGAACTAATCATAAAATTAAAACGAGTAATTATGCTTTGCGTTTAGATGAAAATTGGAGAAAATACAAATTTATACCCTGTAATTTTCAAAACAACAAATATAACACGAGAGCCACAACTTAATAAAACATCAGAGAAAGAATATACCAGAAATACTGAAATAGTGTTCGCTTTACATCGTCTTGAGAGATAAAAACAAATTGCTCTCCCGAGTTTGAAGTGACCCTATATTAGCAATTGCAAATGTTAAATTGTATCAGTATTGAAGCTGAAATAAATTGTGAATTAGCCTGGTGTCATAAAACATAAAATATAATATCATAAAATTATACAATTTATCATGATATTCGTATGTATTTAAATATACATTTTTGTATAGAGATAAATTTCATTTAAAATCAATTTAAATAAATATAGCAAGAATTGATCCAAAGGTAGTAGAGATAGCAGATTAGCGGTATAAATCCATTTGAACCGGTGCCGTCAGCTCACATAACGGTGGTTTTTAAACCCCTCAAGAACTGATTTTAATATTAGGGGTTGTTCACATATTACGTAATCACTAATCAGCCGAGGGGGAGGGGGGTTTCCAAATGATTACGCTAGCGTAATTTTAACACAATAGATATGCGTAAAACTGGTTACGGAGGGGGGACGGGGTTAAAATTGTTCAAAAAGTTATTACGTAATATGTGAACGACCCCTTATATCGAGTGTAGAGTGTTTAATATCACTCGTGAACTGCTTACTCGAGCACCGGTTAAAACTTTTAATTTAAACTCAAATTCAATAAAAATGTTCCTGATTCTGCAAAATATATCCAATAAGGAATATACTTACAATTCCTTTATTTTCATCGGGAAGAATTTGGAAATGCAACAAAATGAATAAACTGCAGAAAACTAAACAAGACAAATTAAATAAAATTTCATCTTGATCCAAAATAAACAAAACTTTCTGAAACCGCAGAAACTCGTGAATCTTCTAGCTTAACACTTGCTTTGAGATGCAACGACTAATGTCGTCGCCGTCAGAAATCTAAATTAAACAAATTTAAGTTTGTCAAAATTAGTCGTTGAATCTGCTTTCATAATTTAAAATCAAATCACTCCGCGGGTTCGACGATGATAAAATAATCTTAGCTGTTCCAGCCAGTTGAATAAATATTTCATCATAATACACAAATTTAAACAAAGATTAAAACAAAACAGGATGCAAAATTAAGTTAAACCATTTGTGGTGAATGAAGATACAGAACGGACACTCCTAAATTAAATCAAGAACTATTCTTCTAATTTAAATTACTAATAACATACGTCAGCTATAAGAATGCTTTCCAAATCAATCCTAATTTACAATACTAAATTTGTCCAAATTTACACGCTTTTCCTCTTGATACATAATAACAAAATTAACACCATTTCAAATATACTGAGTATGTTTTAATTAACAGATCCAACGTCCACCACCTACCCTATCACGTGGCACGCTAATTTGGAGTTCTTTTAATTGACAATGACTTATAATAATCTACTGAAAACAGCCCTAATCGTCCCGCAAATCAGACACAATTACATTATTCCGGTGTCAACAATTTTAGTGATGAGGCAAGTTTTAACTGGATGTTGTCGGCTGACAAGTGAAGACTGAAGAGAGAGAAAGTTTGTAACTGGAGAGCGGGATATCTGCTCTAGTCTCGGGGGAAGTTAACTTTTAACCAGCCTCCAGCATACTCTTTATGTTTCTTCGACCACTCTCTCCGATGTGAGGCTGCTTCTAGACCTGTAGAGAAGGTTAGAAATCAGCATTTTTTGCTGAACGGGTTTAGATTGTTCTGAAGATATTTAGATTTTGGGTTGTAATCGTTGTAAATACATTATTACCAGCACAGAACACACTATTCATAGCCAAATATTCAATGTTCATGGAGATATTCAATAGGTAGTATGAGCATTTCAGCTTGATTAAGGGGGCAGGGGCCAGGGGGGTCTTCATGAAATTACTCTCGAAGTTGAGTTGTTTCTGATAGAGGGGAGGGATATCTATCTGCTGCTTTTGGTATCACTCCCCTCTATAAGAAACAACTATAAAATCAATTTCGAGAGAAATTTCATCATAAAGACCCCCCCCCCTGCCCACTTAATTACTTATTAATTACAAGTTATAAGAATAACGAAATAAGAACGTTACCTTTTTTAACTCCTCTCTCAATGCTGCCCAAATCGTCCTTGTTATCAAAGAACTTGTTAACTTCATCTATATCTTCCTTTTTGTAAAACTGGCCGATAACAGATTCTATGAGCAGGTCGAACCCTGAGTTAGTGTGACCAAACCTGCAAGTGTGCAAACCTTATTAACATCATTATTGGGAAAATGTTTACAAGTTCAGGTCAGTTTGGGCCGTACAGAATCATTGGCAACCATAGTAACTTGGTAACTTGACTAAAAGTCACACTAAAAGTGGCACTTTAAGAGAAATTGGCCAGGTTGTGTAGTGTTATAACACTACAGATTAAGTAGGGTACCGGTTGTGTACCGGTTGTGTACCGGTTGTTTACCGGTTGTGTACCGGTTGTGACTCACTCTTCATAGAAGAAGGCCTAGTTTTCTCTGAGAAAGCTCCAGGTAGCGTAGTTGGCCGGGTAGCTTCCCATAGATATGTGCATCAGAACAATCCTGGCGTCTTGTCTTCTGATCATCTTCTCATCTGAGTCAGTAACTTTGTTAGTGTCAAAGTTTAACAAATTATTTTAATCTTACAAGTTCATCATCATGTGACCTTGAGATTTGCACAGTACTCGTTATGTGAACACTATCGTAAAATCAGAACAAAAATCTGAACAAGTACGTATGAGTTACGACAGAATTATCAGGTTTAACATACCCATGGTGTATTTGAGGAGTTTCTTGACGATGTCCACATTAAAAGTGGACGCTAACGCCTTCATAAAATATCTTTGCTTGCTCTGCAGGGATTCCTTAGTGTACTCCTGGAAAATAGCCTCCCACTCCTTCTCGGTACAGTTCATAGCTACTGTCGCGTACACAAAAGCGTACAGATTAGCTTCCACCTGACAAAATATAACTGTGAGTAGTTGCAATAATATAGTTATATTACAACTTTATTTTAGGGCAGGATTATTATAATTTCATAGAAACCCATGAATTACAACTTTTATCCGTACTGAGAATTCACCGAAAAATCATTTGATTTATATGAAAGGTAAGCCTAAACTATAGATTTTCTGAGATATATAGCTTAATATTTATAGAAATGTGGAAACTAAGGCCAAAAGACTACTAAATTTGGTGCGTAAATATGGGCATATGGTTTTTAGCTCATAACTCAGTAGAGCACCTCAAATCTGGGTTTTGGGCATACTAAGGTGGTTTGGCAATTGGCCTAAAATAATTAACAAATTTGAACTTAAATCTTATCAATGTTGCTGTGATAATATGTGCTTTATTTAGCCTTTATCGTCCTATTTCTTAGATTTCTTAATTAAAGAAGTCGGAAGTAGGTAGAGGGTTAATTTGTACGGAACTCATTTCACCCCTATTCGATGGAAAAGGTGCTCGGAAGGACGGTAAAGTGAGCAGCGATTGGTGCTCATATTAAAGATTAAATCAATTAGGCTCCGATTATTAATCACAAATGATAAGATGTCGTCGACTAAACCACCGTTTTAGCCGAACAGCACCTGGCACAATTACCAAATTGCAGTCTTAATCAGGAGTAACAGTATTGTTCTATTGCCAAGAATTGGTAATCATCTGCAAGAGTCAAGACTTATGGAAGTATTTAGGAACCAAGTCAACAAAATGAACGTAAAATTAGAGAGAATAGCAGTCACATAATTTCTGCCTAATTACATTTACTACTATTTAGCAAATATCTCGCCTAACTGCCTGAAGATCGGTTACCCAACTATTTACTTGAATGGAAACCCAAGCATGGGAAGAGATCAAGAGGCAGGCCTAGGAAGAGCTTAAATGATGTATTTATTGAGGATGCCGAGCAGAGATTGGATCGTAATGGACTTACGAATGATTGTATGAGAAGATTATATATATATATTAGCTGCAGACCGAAAGGGATGGAGAAATGTTACCCGCCGAAGTTGTATAATACAAAGTAATGACGCAGTCGACGCAGACTAATCCTTTTGGATGGAGATCTCGCCATGTAACATGTATGTAACTGCCTGTGTTGTTCAAGAGAGCTGTAAACAACATAAAAAATGGAACCTCAAGTTTTTCATAATACTAGGATACCGTTACCGCGGGGCCATAATGCCACGACAGTGCCACGACAGTGCCACGACAGTGCCACGAGAGAACCTCGACAGTGCCACCGGGATCCAGATGAATGACCAAACTTTTTGTAACCAAATTTATTAACCTTAAGGTAGTAAAATCTCTCCCGAACTTATTTTTCGCTGAGGAACGTAATAATATCCACGGATAATTTTATCATCTCATTTAATTAATCGAATTATGAAACATTAATTACAATGTGCTCGTTTCCCTGATTTGAAGGATACTGTCGCGTTGTGAGCAAAGCGTTTTCATTTTCAGCAAGCCCTTTTAACACCATTGCTCACAGTTGAGGAGTTTAACTAAATCTCTTGACTCTTTTCAGAGTCATAATAGGACAACTTTACCGTCATGTTTTGACCTATTTTTTGCTCAAATTTTCATAAATCATGCTATTTTTTCATGTTCTCGTAGGCTTTTATATAATATCTGTTTTTCTTGTATATATATGTATCTTGTAGCCACCGTTTCATACAATAAATTTCCGAAATCCTGTTGCCTCGGAATGTCGGGTCTCAAATTTATAAATTTAACCTTTTTCCGAACAATTCATCCACAAAATGACAGTGCACTTCCTCCACAGAGCACGGTATTCTGGGGTTTTACTGAGTAGGAATAAATTTGTATTTTTAAATCTTCCCAAACAACAAAGTTTTGACCGTTTAACACCATACCAGAACAAGATGATGTTTGTAGCCCTTGTATTTATAATCGGAACTGTTGGAGCAGGTAATCAAACATATCATTATAAAAGCTTTTGATGTTTATCACTCCTAATTGTTAATATCATACAATTCTACTTTTGATATTGTAAGACATTGTATCCTTATTAGTATTCACTGACCGAGCGAAAATAAAACGCATTCCATTCCCTGTAAGTAGAAACTCTCTTCTGTGAACAATAAAAATGATAAATAACACTTCAGGTCCAACCTCTGAAGAATGCCCGAGAATCCTAGATGCGGCCGGAGTATCGAAGATGTTTGCCCCAATGGTAGCACATAGCATACATTCATTGACACTAGAGGGTATCCGTTACTTTTTCAAGGAGGATGCTACGGAGGAAAATGGCGTCCCAACAGGTAATTCGCATATTTTGATAAAGATATGCTAGCCATTCTTTATCTTGCCAAATAGATACGACGGTTTAGTGTATGTACTAAGAGCATCAACTTGCGGGTGAACATTTTATGTCTCAAAACCCAACATATTATACATCATTGGAAAGGTCTCATTGAGTAGAGTCGTTTGGTACCAAGTTTTGGGCAAATAGCTGTTCCTAGCGAAAGTTATAGCCCGTCAAAGTTCCAAAAATGACCATTTAAAAAATGGGGCGGGGCATCGTGTTCTTAAAGTTTTTGACGAATTTTTTTTACAGCATATTGTTTATCAAATTTTTTTACACAAGATTTGCTGTATGCCGTAATTTTTAATCCATTATTACAGTCACAATCAATTTATTTTGTCATCAGAGTTTGAATTACGTAAAGAGACAATCTGTATTCCGCATGGTTCCCGGCGCGCTAGTTTGTCTACAAATTATTAATTCGCGCGTTACAATATCAGATTTACCCAGCAACGCACATGTTCGCACGTTAGTCAGTGTAATAATTGTAGGTTTACAACCTACGAGTATCACCCGTTAAGTGTAATAAGCGCCTCCCTAGCATCAGCTGTAGGAGTAACAGCAGTACAGATGTCAAACTGAAGGTTAAGTTACATGTCTAATGGAAGAGGGTATTTCTCTGTTATTTTTGTGTTTTCAAAACAAAAATAAACGGAGCATTTGATCGAAATTTATTTCAATTAAAATATAGATTAACAGTCATTTAGTCAAGCTAAAAAATCAGACTCTAAATCGAATCGAGAGATCCTTATACAGTTTAAAATTTAAAATTTAAAATGTCTATTTTACTAGCAGTCAATATAATATTTGTTTCACACAACAAGACTTGCTGAATAACATAGTTGCAAGGTTGCGGCTGCTTTTAAAATCATTCCAAAGATTTAAGCATTTATTCAACGGTAAGAAATGTACAGTCTTTAAGTCCTCCTTATTTGTACGACTCAAAACTGGTTAGCATTTATGTAACATTTCTTTCTCATAAACAAGTTAATCACATCATCAGATAAAAACATTTGAAAAACCATCACTCATCAAGTGTACTATGATTCGAATAAATTTATAACAAAAATACAGCAGATTTCCTTCTCAGTTAGATAATTATTAATATTCTAGTAACTTATAATATTTAAATGGGTAGGCATTTTTTGTCCTGTGAAATGCGACCTCAAAGGACGTATTTAAGATTTAGAATACGTTCAGTGCATTAAATAACGGTAGTTCGAGCGGTATCCGCTTCAACTACATAAATAACCTCGGTTTGGGCAAGCTTTTAAAATGTTCAGGAAGAAGGACATTTATTCCCTATATATTTACCAGTACAGTGCAGTTATCTTGGATTATCATAACTGGGAACATGACGTACAATTATTATCCGTCATGTAATGGACCAAATCTAAAAAGCCAATAACGACGTTTAAGATGTACAATGTACATTGTACATAAGATGTATATTGTATAATCATGCAAGATGTATGATCCGTTAAAATGGAGTTGGTACTTCCCAAATTGGCGCCATGTCGTCTGCTGTTTTATATACTGTCGTGTGCTCCCGGAAACTCACTCTTATAATATGACTGTGCCTTAAATAAACAAAAGGTCGGCAAGTACAGAATATAGCGAGACCGCTTAATACATATAATATAACGGCCCTGTGCCGATAAGTGCACAGATAACTGATATATAGTGCAAGAGATTGCAATAAGATAAATTCGGACTTCCGACAGATTTATTGAGTGTGGAAAAGTTACATCCAAATGCGAATAAAACGTCCTAGATAATGATTTTGGAGATATTAATATGTATGGTTAATGGTTATCGTTTAGGGCGATGAGGCAAAAAAATTCTTATGAATAATTTCAGCATATTCTAAACTGTCTGTGCTGGCTGCACTTTTTGTTGGAGAGCTATCTAAAAGCTCTTGCAGTTCTTTTATCGTTTCCTCCTCATCAATAAGATCAATAATATCTCGTTTAGGTTTCGAGTACGGTGTGGTACTTTATTCTCCAGTTCTTACAAGTATTGGAGTTGACCTTGTGCTTTTTAATCTTCGTACCCTAATTGAATTGAAATATTCATCGTTAGTTTATGAGATTTAAGCCAATTCTTTCCAGGAACGAAATTCTTGTTATCATACAGAGTTAAAGGGGGGGGGGGGGGGGGCAATGGATATTTTTTGTGAAACTTGATCACGAGATAGCAACAAACCAGGACCAGTGACCGAACTTTTGAGGGGGTCCCCGACCCCAACCCCCAAACGATACCCGCGGGGCAGCCACACCCATATTTGGTCCAAATTAGGCCCAATTTGTTGGGCCTAACACCGCTGTTTTGGTGTATGCCCCCCCTTAAGGGGGCATAGACAAAAACAGTGGTTTGTGCCGTCCAGATCAAATGACCTTCTAGCGCATCAAATGACCTTCTAGCGCACCGTTTAAAGCGAGATTAGGAAGGCAACAAATTTACATTTTTTCAAAGGATGGCGTCCACTTTAGTTCACTGTTTTTAGAACTTACTAACCATTATTACACAGTATATTTCCAAAATAATTAGCTTCTTGGTAAATGTAACAAATCACTATTATCTGATATTGAATAACCTTTTCATCTTGAGCTTTGTCAACTCAATCCTACCCTGACATCTGGTCACCGAATCAGTACAATCCTGAAAATATTTCACATGAGATTTGCCTTCGTTTCACGTTTGGTGAGAAGGAAAGTTATGCATTTTAAATTGTTATTGCATTAATTAAACCCCCTGTGGTCCTTCTAATAGGACAGTAATATTTTATTAAAAGAACAACCAGCATCAATCAACATAATCTGGTATAAAATATGCTTCGCACAATACTGACCTTACATGTCAGCAAATGCCCCATTTTCTTTAGAGTAGTAGCCATTTTTCTATTCTGAGACAAACACATTTAGCTGCTAATAATATTATAACGCAGTATGCAGATAAGCAAAAAAATATTTAGTATGATTTTTGTGTATGTAAAAATTATCCTTTAAATACTTTTGGGGTGACATTTAGTAGTTCAATGATAGAGAAAATAAAACAGAAATGTATTGTGACAAACATCGAGCCATAATTTATTTCTCTTAAGCAGAGATGCTTCGGTTTTTAAAAGAAACGATTCTTAATCGCAATAATTCATCTATCTAAAATGTTTAATAGCTCTTGCATGCCACTCGAACACGTTGTAAAATAAAACAAACTGTTAACTTGAATTATAAGAATTTAATAACAAAAGGCTGCCGTTGAGCGTTTTTAAACGTCATCTCTGCTAATGAACAATTACAAAATTTGTAATTTTTCTCAAAAGTCAAAGCTCTTTAACAAATTTAAATGCAAGGTACTCATGGATTTTAAATTGTTGATTCAATTTAATTATAGCGTGATATTGGACTCGTCTTGCTTGTCCATTGTCAAAACGTGCGTAAAAAAGTTTATTTGGTCAGGAAAATATATTATACAATAAACATGGTATAACCAATCAACGTCAATTAATTACAAAACAATATTATTTCCACAATCCTTGGCCCTCACACAAGAGATTTTGACACGAACCAATTTGAAACATTCATAAATAAATAATATTGGACTCGTCTTGCTTGTCCATTGTCAAAACATGCGTAAAAAAGTTTATTTGGCCAGGAAAATATATTATACAATAAACATGGTATAACCAATCAACGTCAATTAATTACAAAACAATATTATTTCCACAATCCTTGGCCCCCACACAAGAGATTGTGAAACGAACCAATTTGAAACATTCACAAATAAATAATATTGGACTCGTCTTGCTTGTCCATTGTCAAAACGTGCGTAAAAAAGTTTATTTGGTCAGGAAAATATATTATACAATAAACATGGTATAACCAATCAACGTCAATTAATTACAAAACAATATAATTTCCACAATCCTTGGCCCTCACACAAGAGATTGTGACACGAACCAATTTGAAACATTCATAAATAAATAATATTGGACTCGTCTTGCTTGTCCAATGTCCATTGTCAAAACGTGCGTAAAAAAGTTTAGTTGGTCAGGAAAATATGTTATACAATAAACATGGTATAACCAAACAACGTCAATTAATTACAAAACAATATTATTTCCACAATCCTTGGCCCCCACACAAGAGATTGTGAAACCAACCAATTTGAAACATTCACAAATAAATAATATTGGACTCGTCTTGCTTGTCCATTGTCAAAACGTGCGTAAAAAAGTTTATTTGGTCAGGAAAATATATTATACAATAAACATGGTATAACCAATCAACGTCAATTAATTACAAAACAATATTATTTCCACAATCCTTGGCCCCCACACAAGAGATTGTGACACGAACCAATTTGAAACATTCATAAATAAATAATATTGGACTCGTCTTGCTTGTCCATTGTCAAAACGTGCGTAAAAAAGTTTATTTGGTCAGGAAAATATATTATACAATAAACATGGTATAACCAATCAACGTCAATTAATTACAAAACAATATTATTTCCACAATCCTTGGCCCTCACACAAGAGATTGTGACACGAACCAATTTGAAACATTCATAAATAAATAATATTGGACTCGTCTTGCTTGTCCATTGTCAAAACATGCGTAAAAAAGTTTATTTGGTCAGGAAAATATATTATACAATAAACATGGTATAACCAATCAACGTCAATTAATTACAAAACAATATTATTTCAACAATCCTTGGCCCCCACACAAGAGATTGTGACACGAACCAATTTGAAACATTCATAAATAAATAATATTGGACTCGTCCTGCTTGCCCATTGTCAGAACGTGCGTAAAAAGTTTAATTGGTCAAGAAAATATATTATACAATAAACATGGTATAACCAAACAACGTCAATTAATTACAAAACAATATTATTTCAACAATCCTTGGCCCCCACACAAGAGATTGTGACACGAACCAATTTGAAACATTCATAAATAAATAATATTGGACTCGTCCTGCTTGCCCATTGTCAGAACGTGCGTAAAAAGTTTAATTGGTCAAGAAAATATATTATACAATAAACATGGTATAACCAAACAACGACAACTAATTACAAAACAATATTATTTTCACAATCCTTGGCCCCCACACAAGAGATTGTGAAACGAACCATATTGAAACATTCATAAATAATAAATATACCCATTACTTTGTTGGGATCCATTAAACTTTTGCACACATCACAAAACTCTACTCCCTTTAGAGGCGAATCAGACGTCCTTCATCCAGCCTAGCATTGTATTTTAGTAACCGACTACAGATCTACGTCAGTAATACATTTTCACTCAGTATTCAGTAATCCTTGATAAAATCCTAGATGAAAAAATAACTAAAATTCTAAATACAATTCCTAAGTAAATTCCTAAACAATATAAATCCTATTTATAAACGTCGTACTAATGATTATCAAAATTACAATCAAGTTATGATATACATATGATCATTTCGAAGATATAACCATGATGAACAACTAAAACCATATCAACAATCCCCAAAACAACCGCATTTCTTCCAACACTTCATGTTCAACTTTTTGCAAGAACAGTTTTTACAAAGTGAGGGTTGCGATGTTCCGCTTCGACCACAAGAACAACGGCTTCTTAGTTTAAGAAAAGGGTCTCTCGTTTTATTAGATAGATCGTACACGCGGCTTGTCCACAAGGGAACACAGGCACCGTTCGAGTTCACCCAACCCCACTGATAAGGATCCACATGGGGAGGTTCAGGGATATGAGCTCGGCCCCAAACATTCGTTGCAACATACAGAGCACGGCGCATGTGCAGGTAGAGTGCAGCCTTAGATGGTGGGAGTTGGCGCAGAGTCTTGATTGTCTTAAATTTGAAGGTATCTACTCTACCAACCGAGCAACCCAAACTCGGATTCCTAACTTTGTAGGTTGTTAACACAAATTGCATAACTTCTTCAAATTTGTCTATTAGCTTCAGAGGATCCGCCATTAACTCACTAAAAACTTGAGGAATGATATCATCTTTTAAATAGATGTTGAGCCATGACAGTTGTCCAACGTCATAAAATGACTCCACATAGTCACACCCTGACATTGAAAATAGTAGGGGTAATCCTCGTAGCTGATGTGGAGTAAACGACTTGGATGCCAAGTTAATGTTAATGAAGAGGATGCCAGTAGCAGATTTCCCAGACATCAATATGATGTTAAAATTGTCGGTTTTGGCCACTTCACAGAAGTGATTATAATACTGAATCAATATGATTAAAACGTCAGTGTCATTACTCCTAACAACAACTCTCTTCAGTCCTTCCCGAATCGCACTAACAATATGAAGTACGATTCGGGAATCCGCCTCAAGGTGACTACAATCTTCCATTTCTGAGATATGATTTGAAGTAACCTTTCGGCGGTTCGTGAAAACATACTTTCTGTTTAATGATAATGATTTCTCATAGAGAAAGGAAATTAACAAGTCATAAAACTTCTCTTTGTTTTTAATGTTTTTCATAAAATCTTTCACGAAGTCCTTGGGGAACGGTGATTGTAATGAAAAATTAATATCACTTCCAGAACCCCGCGAACTCCGTGTTTTTTCTTTGAGCAAATGTTTGTCAGTATAATTATCGCACACAATGTCGATACGACAATTGTTGCGTCCAATGTTTGATATATATTTCCAGATAGCTTCACAGAAGCTGTAAAAGTTCACATATTTTCCGGCAGCTCCAAGAAGAATCACCACGAAACTGATGTCAACAATAAGTGCACCATCAACTGCAAAAGCTGCTTCCTTAGTAGATGATGACGTTTTGTGAATCCTTTTCAGTACGGCGCTCTTCGAAGAATTGAAACTTTCTCCGTGTTTAGTAAAGGCACCAGGAACATTAAATGGCTCATCCTCAAACGCCTCGACAGCTTCATCAAACCTATCAGAAACAACATCTTTAATTTCCTGAATGAATGCTAATTCCTGATAAGAAGTTAGTCCTACTACTATAGGCGGGAGCTTCTCTTTATCTCCAGGGAGGAGCATTGAGTGTTTTTTAACGGGATCAGTGAAGTCTGTAGTGCATTTCACTAATCTTTCTTCCTTGAATATCAAGTATAATTCTTTTCCTTTGGATACCAAAGATCTGAGATTTTCCGTCATGATCTTACAAGAGTTCATGGATTCTCCATTATGGAGGAAGACAATTAAGCTATGATCAGCACTGAACGGGTTTGTGGAACGTATGATGCTTTCATAAGCTGATTTTACGTTTCTCAAAAATGCTGTTTGGACGGACGTATGGTCATCATGACGATGCTCATAGTCGTCCTCACGTGAAATACCCATAATGTCCTCAAACTCTCCCACGACTCTTATCAGCTCTGGACACGCTAGATTCCAGATGGAGCCGATGTCACTACCTAATGCTGCCTTGTAGGATTTGATAAGTTTGTTTGTTTGTTCGTGAGCTTGATCGCAAGCTATAGAAGAGAAGGGTCTTCCTGTCACCGATACGGCGAAATGTCCTTTAAGGAACTCTGAATACAGAGATGGGTTTGTTGACTGTAGCTGCTGAAGATCATCTACATGCACAGCCAACCATCGTTCATAGTTTATTCTATCCAGCATGAAAGCGTAGGGTAGAATACTTTCTAGCACTGAACAATACAAGGCGAAATCGCGTTCTCTCGATGCTCTCTCGAGAAGAAGGTATAATATCCCCAAGTCCAAGATCATATTCCAATAGTGGAACATGTCTGAATTTATGAGGCTAGATTTTTCCCACTCGTCCCAGTCTCTTCCATGATTGCATTCATGTGCAGCAATCTTAGCCTTGTAAAGCGAGACAGTCACAACCTGATGATAGAATTTTTGAAATAAAACACTCTAATATAAAAATAACGAATCAAATTTTTTGATATAAACACACTTTCTCTGGAAATGCTTAAAAACACGATTAGGGTGCCCATGCTTAAGATGTACATATTGTACATATTGTACATATTAACAATATGTTAGAGATACATGTACAGACTACAGATCTTTCCTAGGTCTACGCCCTACGGATCTTTGAGAAGATGACCTTTGTCTAAGATGAGGCTGCAAATTTTGAAATGGAATTAACAAAGTTTTATTTATGTCATGCACTTCAGGCTTTAGTTTGAATCAGATATCATGCACCGTTGATGCAAAATTAAATCAAGCATATCGCCAAATATAATTACCCCTCATTCAATAATTTGTTATTACCTGGAGAATATACTTTGATCGGGATACATTGTTCGACACTGAGATCAAAGCAGTTCCAGCTCCAGTCTGGGTCATGTTAGCATTGTTCAAGCACTCAACAAGGCCACTCCCCTCGACGAGACGAGCGTACATTGTCAGGACCATCTGAATACATAGTAAGGTCCAAAGAGAAAAGATATGCAGCGTTAAATAACAATTTTTGACTAACGATATTATCGATATTGATCGTGCAGTGTTGTGATGGGCAGTGTTCAGTGGAAAAATGCTGTTGAATATAAAAACAAAGACATGAAACCAAAATAGGCAAACAAGGTAAACTCTCTTATCTTACCTTCTCGATATGAAAGCCGCCCATCAATGGAAAGTAAGTAGATTTCCCGTATTGCTGCGGGTAAAACCACTGGATCTCTTTACATCGGGCATACAGTGGCTCATCAGATACGTCAACTGTCACTTGTCCCGGATTTAAGAAGGCCGTTGTTTTCCTGTAAGGTTTCCTGGTTAAGTTGGGTTAATATAATGTTTGTTTCTTGAAACGGGGTCACGAAATCCTCTCCGAACCTCCACGTGGTGTGGCCTGGTTGGCACTAACGGGTGGTGTGCTCTCTTGTTGAGTACTAAGGTTGGGACTTGCCAACTCAAAGTTCCCATGGGAACCAGGAAGTCAACAATAACAGCTACCAAGCACCAGGAAATTTCTCTTTCAGATATCAGGTTACAAGATAGTACACACACAAATGACGATACGTTAGACACAGATACCTAGCTCTAAGAGCTATTAAATCACCAGGAAATTCTCTTTCAGCTTTCAGGTCCCATCGAAGTCACCCACCACAGAGCTAGGGATTCCAATTCGCTCATCCTGACTACAAGGACACACTGATAATGAGTAGTCTTGGCACTTCCTCCCTCCAGTAACCACTTTTCAGGTCTTTTCAGTTAAGACAGCTAATGCTGACACACGCTAGACACAGGCTCGTGATAAGACAAAATTAGGGATTTCAACTCTGACTACGAGAACACACTGATAACGAGAATTCCTGGAACTTCTTCCTCCAGTAACCACTTTTCAGGGGACCGGGTTAGCTTTGCCACACTCTTTATTGAAGTGTGACTGGACGCTCTACAATCATCTAGTAGCAGCAGAGTTTGACTGACATCCTTACTGGTTCTATTCAGTTTCTACAGCGGAAGTTCTCAACACTCGAATCAGTTCATCTCGGACATCCTGCAGAGATGCTTTATCACAGCCTGCCCCATTACACGGGGAACCCTTAGATCTACAGTACCCTGGTGGACAGCTTAGCTCTTTAAGCATAGTGGACCTCTTTATTTCTGAGACGCAAAGCTAACCGGACCAGAAATAAACATCAATGCAATGCTTAGGGGATGCAAATAGGACATACAACGTTTAACGATTTACTCGAACTTTTGATTCATTTTTAAGCTCGACGTTACATGGTATCAATTCAGGACAGATATTCCTTCTTCAGGTTCATTGAGGAAATCGTACCCGCTATTTGCGTTATACATGGCAAGTTTCTGGACTAATGATAACTTAGGATCTCAATCAATCATAAATTCCTCTCAGATTCCCAGGCTGCATTTAAAGCCCTTAACAGCACCACTTTTAACTCCAGGTTCGTTCTGAACATCTCAGACCAACTCAACTCGCTAGGTTTTCGCATCGAGTAGAACTTTGTTCCAGGACATGAAGGAGTATACGGTAAAGAACTATAATCAACACCCAAATAAAAGATTACCTCTTCAATCTCCATATCAAGAAGTATAAACAGGTGGCACTCAGTGATAAAGGAAAAACCCCACTAACATTTTTCCTCAACAAAAACAGGTACAAGAAAATTAACATCACAGGTACTCACATCAGATGGCTAACATGGCTACTATCAGGACACAGCCCACTAGCATACTTCCAGACGGTAGCAAACAACTCCAATTTCGAAACACAAGACTGTGAACACTGCCCAGGGGAAGCAGAAACATCACAACACTTCCTATGTGAATGCATCCAGCTGATGACAACTAGAATGAGGATATTTGGTAAACCCATCCTAACAATTGAGGAACTCATCAATAGTAAACTCGACCACATTATCAAATTCGTGGAACAGTCAACAAGGTTTGACAGAGACGATCTATTTGGATAAGCATCTAGGACATACACCAAGGTTCATAAACAATCATACACTAGACCCACACAGGACCATCCCAGATAGTGACACATATTCAGGTGTGGACCATGCTCGGAAGTCCCTCGCCTGCCCGCCAAAGAAGAACATCTGAAGTGGGTTTGCTCTGAGCAAGGTAGTAACAGCTTCGAGACTCCAGAGGTCTGTTGCGTTGATATCTATTATTCTATGTTTTTGTATATACTTAGGGAGTCCTGGAGTGTGGCTAGCAGGAGTCACACTCTGTGGGCACGGCGAGAAGGCCTCCCTCTTCACTAGGAGGCCAGAAACCGTTGACCAAAACAGAGAGAGAGAGAGAGTTTCTTGAAACGAAACTTTATTTCATGAACTTAATTTCACTGTACCACTTATACTTAAAAAATATACCAAAGTGCATATATTATATATATATATTTTGTAGCTGTACTCCTACACATTAAAAGTCGGTGTTGATATATATGTATATATATATACTGCACAAATAATAATACAATACACAGTTACTCGGTTAGACAGACATTTTCTGTCAAAAAGAACATACTTGGCAATATCGATCGTGTGTCTCATCATAGTGTGGGAAGTCGGAGATTCTTTTTGTAGGGGGTATGTCCCAACGATGGTTTTAGTAGGAGCGCTTGATGTTTGAGAGTGAAACACTCCCCAAGTGATAACGTTAGAATCTTCAGATGCTGCACACACAGAGTTCAACCAAGCTATCTCCTTTACACGAGCTTCCTGGATCTGATTGGGAGCAACAGTTAATCGTTTAAAGTAACAAAGAAAAATGAAAATTTGGAGATGCGTGAGAAGACGTATCCAGCGGATCGGGAGTAAAAACCATCACCAATTCGACTAGACGTTTATCCTTCAGTATAAAGTGTCCGTCTTCCGAGAAGATTAAAGTAGGGTAAAATGATCAGAGGCAACATATAAATGAGACGGCTACAGAATCGCATTTTACTTTTAGCGGTTTCCCACTGTAAGCCGTTTCTAGCAGTATCAGTCGTTTCTCACATTTTTGGCACAGCTTCAGTGCTTCACACTTAAGGCACATTTTTCATTTAATTGAAGTTATAAAAACCAAGTTCAATCTATCGTTATATTCTGGGTAAATTTCAAAATAAGGAGAATCAGTTACAAATTATGTCCAATTAACTGTCTTTAAACCAATTGATTTCCAATTATGGATCGTTTTCAAACGTCTTGCACCGCCACCGTCTGATTCTTACAGTATATCGACGGCTCCCAAAAAGGTTAACTTTTTCACTAAACAGGGGATATCTCACCATTATAAGACATTCACAAGCAAACTATTGAGGACTGTATATATATTTGATTTTTATTCAAATTAACTAAAGCTCTTTAACTTCAAGCTGACATATTTTTTAGAAAGAATAGTTAAAATTACCTCCTGCAATAATTTGTGGGTAGCTTTCCAACACACAGAAATATCTGCTTAAAATTCGTTGCAGGTTCGCATTTGCCGCATATTCCAAATATTTGCCGCTCCCAAGCCGCACTATGTGTCAAATTTTCCACGCATTAAGAAATTTTAGGCAAATTTTCGGAACATTTTTCCACTCTCGTATGTTGCCCCTCACAATAATCCACAAGATATGTCCACAAGATACTATATTAATTTAATATATTTTAATGTATACTTTAATGTACGTCTTGATAAATGTTTCTATGTTACCAATACCTTTGCTTCTGTGTTCAATTCTCGACACTCTCCACGTTGAACAGAATCAAGTTTGTATGTTTTCGGAATAAACGTTTCTTTACAGGGATCATAGGAAAAGTAATCAGGTAGAGGTGTTGTTACCTCTTTTACTTCCACATATTCCGCTGTTTCCATGGTGGTACCACAATTATCTAAAAACAGTGTCAATAGAAACATCTTAATATTTAGTTTTAAACATAATAGCAATACGGTTACGCATGAGGCTACTAATTCATCGGGGCAAAAGCGGCTGACGGTATCATCATTTCGGGAGAATATTGTTGGCTCTTCGTACCGAGTTGTTTTAAACTTCTTATAAAAGCCAACTTTTATCAGGTATCATGTAAGAATTTTGGCGTCAATACCTGCATATACTTCTTACCTTGCGTTGGGAACTGGAAAACAGACATTGATGTTCCGTGGAAGTGCTCAGAAGCAATCCTGCTGGCGACGTTGCTGTCCAAGTTGTCTTTTCCGTGAATATGGAACAGTCCCATCCGACAGTTCAATGGAGAGACCACCTTGTTCTTAGAATACGTCTTGGCTGAGAGTTCTGCCAAGGATATGACCATCATCCTATCTCTCCTAAAATGACATACCTGAAAATGAAAATAATACTTACAGTTGGTTAATAATTTTAATGAAATAAAATATATCGATATACGCTATGCAGCTTCTTATTAAAGTAAAAATTTACAAAGTTAATTATTTGTGGTCAATCCAACTACATACGCGGTATCGTTTCAAGACGCGGTCATTAAAACGAAATAGTAAATTAAAATATAGACTTCCTAACCTGTCCAGTAGCAGTCAGAGGATCCATGACGGAAGCTCGCTGAGTGTCTCCGTATAACTTCAAACTCATATAATGAGTTGTACTGGTCTCGTGCTCAGCAGCCCTCCTTCTATACAATGGGTCCTGGATGGAAAGTAAATGAGAAACTATTGAATCGTTCATTAAATTGCTGGTCAGAACAAACGGATGTATTTTAGGTTATACTGTTTATGGAAAGTTTTGCGGTCGTGTTGCAAATAAGATTTGAACATCATTTGTTATGTTTCATATCATCTACTCCTTACAGGAGTGATGGAAGCATATTACAACATTACAATATTATTCAAATGTAACTTACCATTTTTAGAACATCAGGTCTTTTCCGATGATTGTAATAGATTGAGTTTGATATACTCAAAATATCAAAAGACTCCACGTCAGACACCCCGTAACACAAGTAGCTGACCGTCTTTCGAAGATCTACTGGAGCAGAAACTTGTTCAATGATGTCCTCGGAAAACGATCCAGCGAATCTACCGCCTGATGTGCAGTTAACAATCGAGTTCCGCACAAGTTGGAGGTCGACATGAATAGAGTTACTGTCCTGCTCCTTCTCAAAGGCTTGCTTCATGATACCATGAAGGTTTTGTTTTGAACAGATCATGACATAACGCCACGACCCATCATGTTCAATTACAATTTCTGTTCCTATATGCGTCTTCACGGAAGACAAAAATGATATTTCATTGTGAAAAAGTTCTTCGTCCTTGTATCTATCTGATAGAGTTGATGATACAAGTTCATTAAACAAACTAAAGAGCTGAGTGCGGGAATAAATTCCTCCTTTTTCTATCTTAGCAAGCAATGCTCTCATCAGCCTCACTCGTCGTAAGTGACATGGACGTTTTGGAGTGCTTGGAAGGTCCTCATCTTCGATAAGCCGTTTCCCTGGTGTCCATTGGCTTGCTTCACTTGAGGGGGTATTGGCCGAGTCACTTTCTTCTACTTCATCTTCTGTAGCAACAATTGGATTGCCTACTGCTGCTAAATCATTGCTGTTTTCTAGGGTATTCTGAAGGGCTTGGACTTGCTGGATAACTTCTTCCTCGTTTAATTGAGAAGCTGCCGCTATGGGGGCATAAGCGGTAGCTGTCTCGTTTTTCTTCTGGTAACGTTTTTTGCATGCTTGGTGAAAGGATGCTTTGATTTCGTTCAAAAAGTTGGCTATCGACTCGTGGTCGTCACGTAAACCGCTCCATCCCATCTCATAAAGGTCTATGTCACTCCCGTGGTTCACGTGATGAGATAGGAGGTTCTTTGCTATTGTAGAATTACCAGTATCATTTCCGACAATAAGCGGTTTACGTCCTGTCGTCTTACAAATTGGACATATCTTTCGAATCCTAATGTCCATCAAAAATGCTGAAAAGTAGGTCTTGAAAGGATGTGAAAATTCACGAAAGAAAAAATTATGTGGTCATTATATTACAACATAATCATCATTGATCAATTAACATTGATTTGCTTATACTCGTGTTTGTCAAAATTTTAGAAACTTCATTATCTTATGTTACTATAGGTCATGAAATCAAGAATATGCTCTAAAACGATGGCGCCAAACCTATGTAAAACTAAAATGACGAAATTATCAAGCAATTTGTTTATCTCGTTGAGATGATTCTAACCATTGTAATGACCAAGATGACCACTTATTTCCCATCAAAAGACCGAAGCTGAGATATCTTGTATGAAGTGTGTCAATCGATGCTCGTGAGAGTGTAAAAATGGGGTCTGAACTGAAAACACAACAACCCGAAGTCTGAAGACTCTAAAACCATGATCATTTAAAATTAAATACACAAGACGAAAGTTTAGCTCTTATCAGAAGCAGAGATATCTTAAAACAAGTGAGATAAAGGGTGTGGTCATACATATAACTTTAGTCTAAGGGTCACGAAATCCTCTCCGAACCTCAGCGTGGTGTGGCCTGGTTGGCAGTAACGGGTGGTGTGCTCTCTTGTTGAGTACAAAGGTTGGGACTTGCCAACTCAAAGTTCCCATGTGGCCTGGTTGGCAGTAACGGGTGGTGTGCTCTCTTGTTGAGTACAAAGGTTGGGACTTGCCAACTCAAAGTTACCAGGAACTAGGAAGTCGACACTAACAGCTACCAAGCATCAGGAAATTTCTCTTTCAGATATCAGGATACCAGATAGTACACGCACGAATGACGACACGTTAGACAAAGATACCTAGCTCTAAGAGCTATTAAATCACCAAGAAATTCTCCTTCGGCTTTTAGGTCCCAACGAAGTCACCCACCACAGAGCTGCGGATTCCAATTCGCTCATTCTGACTACAAAGACACACTGATAATTAGTAGTCTTTGCACTCCCTCAAGTAACCACTTTTCAGGTCTTTTTCAGTTAAGATAGGTAATGCATAAGGGCTGACACACGCTAGACACAGGCTCGTGATAAGACAGAGTTAGGGATGTCAAATCTCTCACTCTGACTATGAGGAGTGAGGACACACTGATAGCGAGAATCCTTAGCACTTCTCCCTCCAGTAACCATATTCCAGGTCATCTCAGCTAGACAGCTAAGGGCTCATCTTGAGGCCATCACATTTAACCTAGGATTAGGGGACCGGGTTAGCTTTGCCACACTCTTCATTGAAGTGTGACAAACTGCTCTACAATCATCTAATAGCAGCAGAGTTCGACTGACACCATTACTGGTTCTAATCAGTTTATACAGCAGAAGTTCTTAACGTTCGAAAACAGTTCATCTTGGACATCCTCCAGAGATGCTCTATCATAGCCTGTCACATTACACGGGGAACCCTTAGATCTACAGTACCCTGGTGGACAGCATAGCTCACTAAAGCATAATCGGACCAGGAACAAACAACAATGCAATGCCTCAGGGATGCAAATATTAGGACATCAAAATTTTAACGAATGCATTACTCAAACTTTGGATTCAATTTGTTAGCCCAACGTTAGATGGTAACAATACAGGACAGACAATCCTCCTTTACTTTCATTGAGAAAATAGTACCCACTATTTGCATTACACATGGCAAGTATCTGGACTAATGATAACTTAGGATCCCCATCAATCATTAATTCCTCTCAGATTCCCAGGCTGCATTTAAAGCGCCTAACAGCACCAGTTTTAACTCCAGGTTCGTTCAGGGACGTAGCCAGGATTTTTCTTTGGGGGGGGGGGGGGCCTGTCGGCGAGCCAACGCGTCCATTCCAGCTGCGCAGCGAGCAAAGCGAGCAAGCTGTGGCGGAGGTCTGGGGGCACAGGGCCCAGCGGGGCCCAGGGGCGGAGCCACTTGGCGGGGGCTAGGGTGGCGCAGGCCCCGGAAAATTTTGCAAAATAGATTTTGACATTTCCTACGGTCTAGGGGACACTAGCCCCCCCCCCCCCCCCTGTCTACGTGCCTGGGTTCGTTCTGAACATCTCAGACCAACTCAATTCAATAGGTATTCACATCGAGTAGAACTTGGATGTTCCAGGGCATGAAGGAGTAACGGTAAAGAACTAGCGGACGAATTAGCAAGGGATGATCAATCCAACAACATCCCCATAGGACCAGAACCCTTTCTCCCAATTAGGCCAAACTCAGTGACAAAGGAAAATCACACTTGAGATGTTCCTTCACAAACATAAATACAGGTATTTTAATTTTTCTGGAACTCACATCAGATGGCTGACATGGCCACTGTCAGGATAGATCACAGCCCACTAGTTTAACAACGTCAACTTCGAGACACAAGATTGTGGACACTTTCAGGAGAAGCAGAAACATCCCAGCACCTCCTCTGCAAGGGCATCCATATCATGACACGCAGAATGAGGATAATTAGAAAACCACTAAGGACTACGGAGGATCTTAACTGTTCTAACCAATCTTTCCCCTTTAGCAAAGTCACCCTGAACTCTACTGTGGTGAGTAGAGTGTTACACTTTGTAACTGTGCTTTATAGCTTTCCTTAGTATTATAGCTTTCAGTTCATGTTTCTAGTAAGATAAGAACTGGTATTGATACTTCTAATTGCATTTATTCTATAATGAATTGCATTACACATTATATATGTTTTTAGATAGATACCAATCATCGTGATTCCATTGCATACATCAGACTAGAGCAATAAACATTAACAACAGTAAATTCAACCATATCTTCAAATTTGTAAAACAGTCGACAATACTGGATAGTATAGGGAAAACCCTGGATTCTTCCTTTAAGTGTATACATACTATTACTATCCAGAACTAAGAATATTTGCATTATACTTTCAAACCAATTTCACAGTGTGATCATTTAAACTTCATGTTGTGGACGTCAGCTGAATTTGATGCAACCGAAAATGCGACATGAGCATGTAAATTTGATATGAGAAAAAAAATTGCGCAACAAAAAATTTGGTAAAATCTCCTTATTGCGATTTCTAACTGCGCGGCGTAGCGCGTACTTTTAAATCCAAATAAAAATTATTTTTGATTAAAATATCAAAAAATAAAATTACGGCATACAGCAAATCTTGTGTAAAAAAATGTGATAAACAATATGCTGTAAAAAAAATTCGTCAAAAACTTTAAAAACACGATGCCCCGCCCCATTTTCTAAATTAACCATTTTTGGGACTTTGACGGGCTATAACTTTCGCTAGGAACAGCCATTTGCCTAAAACTTGGTACCAAACGACTCTACTCAATGAGACCTTTCCAATGATGTATAATATGTTGGGTTTTGAGACATAAAATGTTCACCCGCAAGTTGATGCTCTTAGTACATACACTAGTTGTGGCCAATGACCACCATAATGCATGCTATTAGATAATGTGAGTGGGTTTCCCAATAAAATTAGTGAAGTGAACGACATTATTTAAGATATTTCAGTAAATATGGATCTGATGAGCGACACGAGGATTCTACCCATTGCACCTTTAGCAGGGTATGATGAAGACTTCTCGACACAGAGCATGAAGACATTCGACTTGGTAAGTGTGGCGAACAGTAACGAGGGAGATACGTTGAACCTTGTAGTTTAGGAGTCGTAGTTAGGCATTATCGTCCGACTACTTGAATAATAAATTTCTTCAGTCCTGAAATAAGACTCCCGGCACCTTGATACTGACCAATTAATATTTGCACAGGTGATGAGGAACATGAACAGAACCTGGTGGGGTCTCACCAATTACAACACCCTCGATAAACTGACCCACGCTTTTCATATGGCTGAGGTCTGGGACAGCGCCGCCGAACAGTACAGATTGGTAAAACGACTACTGGACCCTGAGTCTGATATCTGTGGTTGTGCAACCAATGTTGCAGAGAACAATGTCCTGAACTATCTGAATCTCATGGCCTTCAAGATCAAGTACCCTGGAATTACCTCTGGAAACAAAACCCTTACAGATCATTGTAAGTTTCGTCGTAATAAAGGTCGTACCCACATAACAGGGTATGTAAGGACCAGTATATACCTTATATATATACACCATTTAGTATACAAATAAATTATAATTTCAGACCTCGAATCTAGAGAGAGACGATCAGCTGACACGATGTACAGGTACTGTCCAGGTACTGTCCGACCAAGAATCGGTGAGGGGTCACAAGCAGACTTTGATGGAATTGACTTTGATCTCTCCGATATTGAGGTAAGCTAGATATGTATAAACATAATCGTATCTCTTGCAAGTTTTTTCTGTAATAACGACACATGTGGTTATTGAATTGCTCTTATTATTGAAAAATCTTACAACCCCAGCTGCTGAAAGATATTGCAGAAAAGCTAGTAGATGATGGAGGAATTATATCAGTGCACGTGGATAGTACAGAACACTGGGAAGTGTGGAGGAAGAAGATGAAGCATGGTATGGGGGAGTCAGCATACTACGATCTGGCTGTGTTCATGTTCTGCATGCTCAACTAGACTAGATCCGGACTATGGGGTCTGGACACTAAGAATTGTATGTTAATGATATAATAATAAGATACGGACACTTTTTGTTACATTTTATCGTAGGGTATAGATTATGCAATTATATAAGGGTTAACCTTACTTTGATTTGATAAAGTAGTATTAAAACCATTATACTATGAGATTTTCTAAGGTTGTCAATAATTTTATTGTAATTTGGGGAAAATTCATTGAATTTGATGCATCAATTTAACTTGTTTTTGAACTAATTAAAGAAATATAATGAATTAACGAACTTATAACTAAATTTACAATACAATATTAAAAGAGACTACAAATACAATGTATTCCGATACTGTACTAATTAAAAATGTAGCGCAGTCTATGTTTACATTGACGGATGTTACTCGTCTAAATTTCTGCGAAGCAAAGCAACGATCGATGCGAAGCAAAAATGCTACTGCTAGTTTGCGCGGCGCGTCGAAGCGGCGAAGTCCTCCAAGATGGCAAGTGCTATGAGTATGAAGTAGCGCTTAACGGGTGATACTCGTAAAATATCTGTTCCATATATTGTTCCATATATTGTACCGTCGACGAGTCCAACTCGGTGCGCGTCCTGGTAGGTTGTAAACCTACAAAGTAGCGCTTGTAGGTTTATAACCTACCATGCAGGACGCGCGCCGATTTGGAACAAATATTTTATTTTTACGAGTATCACCCGTTAATACAACAAGCGCCGTGAATGGTGAAGCATTTTGAAGCAACAATTGCTGCACGGTAAAATTTTGTATTAGTATTACATATTACAAGCGTGCTAAATCACTTTACACTCAATCTATCTTTGAAATTTTTCTAAAAGGGCCCTCGACGGGACAGTTGAAACCAAGCATGACATAGGGTCAAAATACTCCCCTGGCAAGATATTGGCGAAAAGCTGTCTCGATCATGTGATATGACCTTATAAGGAAGTTGGCCTAATTTCTCGTTAGGGTTTCAGCATATGATTTTGTCAGGGATTGGGTTATGATTTCGAATAGCCTTTCAGGGCCAGCTAGATCAGAGAACAGGTTGAAAAAGTCACGAAACAGTCGAGTGTATAGTGATTAATCATCATCCTTTGTATTATTCACATTTTTAGACAACTTTTGATACAAAATTTATCAAAAATCGCGATCGGAGGAAAAATTCTGTGCCAACTCATGGCGCTTATTACATAAACTATATAATAAAGCAACTTAAGAACAGTTTGGAAAAGTTGGTCGGCCATAAAGGACACCTAGTGGGACTCAAAACTGTCGGAAAATTATTTTGTTAGACGGATCTGTCTGTACTGGTAGGATCTACGGACTACTCATCTATATCAATATGTACAATGTTAATAATTATGTTTCTTCAAAATTTCATTCATTATTTGATTTCCTCGATTAGGGAGTTTGAACTAATCATAAAATTAAAACGAGTGATCTTGCTTTGCGTTTAGATGAAAATTGGAGAAAATACAAATTGATACCCCGTAATTTCCAAAACAACAAATATAACACGAGAGCTTAAACTTAATAAAACATTAGACAAATAATATACCAGAAATAGTTTTCGCTATACAACATCGTCTTATGAGTGATGAAAACAATTTGATCTCCCGAGTTTGAAGTTACCATATATTACTATTTATAGTAATTGCGAATGTTAAATTGTATTAGCATTGAAGCTGAAATAAATTGTTAATTAGCCTGGTGTCATAAAACATAAAATATAATATCATAAAATTATACAATTTATTATGTGTCATGATATTCGCTTGTATTTAAATATACATTTTTTTATAGAGATAAATTTCATTCAAAATCAATTTAAATAAATATAGCAAGAATTGATCCACAGGTAGTAGAGATAGCAGATTAGCAGTATAAATCCATTTGAACCGGTGCCGTCAGCTCACATAACGGTGGTTTTTAAACCCCTCAAGAACTGATTTTAATATTAGGAGTTGTTCACATATTACGTAATCACTAATCAGCCGAGGGGGAGGGGGGTTTCCAAATGATTACGCTAGCGTAATTTTAACACAATAGATATGCGTAAAACTGGTTACGGAGGGGGGGAGGGGGTTAAATTTTTCAAAAAGTGATTACGTAATATGTGAACGACCCCTTATATCGGGTGTAGAGTGTAGAGTGTTTAATATCACTCGTGAACTGCTTACTCGAGCACCGGTTAAAACTTTTAATTTAAACTCAAATTCAATAAAAATGTTCCTGATTCTGCGAAATATATCCAATAAGGAATATACTTACAATTCCTTTATTTTCATCGGGAAGAATTTGGAAATGCAACAAAATGAATAAACTGCAGAAAAACTAAACAAGACAAATTAAATACAATTTCATCTTGATCCAAAATAAACAAAACTTTCTGAAACCGCGGAAACTCGTGAATCTTCTGGCTTAACACTTCCTTTGAGATGCAACGACTAATATCGTCGCCGTCAGAAATCTAAATTAAACAAATTTAAATTTGTCAAAATTAGTCGTTGAATCTGCTTTCATAATCTAAAATCAAATCACTCCGCGGGTTCGACGATGATAAAATAATCTTAGCTGTTCCAGCCAGCTGAATAAATATTTCATCATAATACACAAATTTAAATAAAGATTAAAACAAAACAGGATGCAAAATTAAGTTAAACCATTTGTGGTGAATGAAGATACAACACGGACACTCCTAAATTAAATCAAGAACTATTCTTCTAATTTAAATTACTAATAACATACGTCAGCTATAAGAAAGCTTTCCAAATCAATCCTAATTTACAATACTAAATTTGTCCAAATTTACACGCTTTTCCTCCTGATACATAATAACGAAATTAACACCATTTCAAATATACTGAGTATGTTTTAATTAACAGATCACGTGGCACGCTTATTTGGAATTCTTTTAATTGACATAATAATTTACTGAAAACAGCCCTAATCGTCCCGCAAATCAGACACAATTACATTATTCCGGTGTCAACAATTTTAGTGATGAGGCATGTTTTAACTGGATGTTGTCGGCTGACAAGTGAAGACTGAAGAGAGAAAGTTTGGAGAGCGGGATATCTAGTCTAGTCTCGGGGGAAGTTAACTTTTAACCAGCCTCCAGCATGCTCTTTATGTTTCTTCAACCACTCTCTCCGATGTGAGGCTGCTTCTAGACCTGGAGAGTGTTAGAAATCAGCATTTGTGTTAGTGCTGAACGGGTTTAGATTGTTCTCAAGATATTTAGATTTTGGGTTGTAATCGTTGTAAATACACTATATTACCATGCACAGAACACACTATTCATAGCCAAATATTCAATGTTCATGGAGATATTCAATAGTATGAGCATTTCAGCTTTATTAATTACTTATTAATTACAAGTTATTATAAGAATAACGAAATAAGAACGTTACCTTTTTTAACTCCTCTCTCAATGCTGCCCAAATCGTCCTTGTTATCAAAGAACTTGTTAACTTCATCTATATCTTCCTTTTTGTAAAACTGGCCGATAACAGATTCTATGAGCAGGTCGAACCCTGAGTTAGTGTGACCAAACCTGCAAGTGTGCAAACCTTATTAACATCATTATTGGGAAAATGTTTACAAGTTCAGGTCAGTTTGGGCCGTACAGAATCATTGGCAACCATAGTAACTTGGTAACTTGACTAAAAGTCACACTAAAAGTCACACTAAAAGTGGCACTATAAGAGAAATTGGCCAGGTTGTGTAGTGTTATAATACTACAGATTAAGTAGGGTACCGGTTGTGTTATAACACTCCTCAGTGACTCACTCTTCATAGAAGAAGGCCCAGTTCTCTCTGAGAAAGTCCCAGGTAGCGTAGTTGGCCGGGTAGCTTCCCATAGATATGTGCATCAGAACAATCCTGGCGTCTTGTCTTCTGATCATCTTCTCATCTGAGTCAGTTACTTTGTTAGTGTCAATGGTAAACTAATTATTTTCATTGCACAGTACTCGTTATGTGAACACTATCGTAAAATCTGAATAAAAATCTGAACAAGTACGTATGAAATATTACAGAATTATCAGGTTTAACATACCCATGGTGTATTTGAGGAGTTTCTTGACGATGTCCACATTAAAAGTGGACGCTAACGCCTTCATAAGATATCTTTGCTTGCTCTGCAGGGATTCCTTAGTGTACTCCTGGAAAATAGCTTCCCACTCCTTCTCGGTACAGTTCATAGCTACTGTCGCGTACACAAAAGCGTACAGATTAGCTTCTACCTGACAAAATATAACGGTGAGTATTTGCAATAATACAGTTTTATTACAACTTTATTTTAGGGTAGGATTATTCTAATTCCATAGAAACCCATGAATTACAACTTTTATCTGTACTGAGCATTCATCGAAATTCATCATTTGCCAGAGCCCACCCCCCCCCCCCCTCCTTCTTAACCCCCTTTTCACAGCGCCAGTGGTACTGCTATAACAGACCGCATAACTTTTGCTTTTTACTCTGTAAGTGTAACTGAGTTAATAAAAGTCTGACCGGTTAAAATCAAGGCTCCGATTATTAATCACAAAAGATAATATTCCGTCGACTAAACCACCGTTATAGCAGAGCAGCACCTGGCGCAATTACCAAGTTGCAGTCTTAATCAGTAACAGTAGGGGTCGTTCACATATTACGTAATCAATATTTTGGCAATTTTTACCCCCCCCCCCCCCCTCCGTAATCAACCGTAAGCATTTGAAAGCCCCCCCCCCCCCCCCCCCTCGGCTGATTAAGTAATATGTGAACGACCCCTTATTGTTCTATTGCCAAGAATTGGTAATCATCTGCAAGAGTCAAGACTTGGAAGTATTTAGGAACCAAGTCAACAAAATAAACGGTAATTTAGAGAGAATAGCCGTCACATAATTTCTGCCTCATTAGCTGATCTGCAGGTACTATTTAGCAAATATCTCTCCTAACTGCATGTGTTGTTCAGGAGAGCTGTACGTGCTTTTCCCAAACTCTTTTATGTCTGGTAGAAATGTCAACAAAAGGGAGGGGGAAAAGTCAATACACATACGTTGTATTATTACTCAGTCGCTGAGTGCCCTATAATTGTAACAATTTAGTATGACGTGCTATTATCGTTGGTTCGAAGAATACATCAATATTGGTGTTCATTTTTTAAATGAAGAATTTGATGTACTTATGTCCAGAAAAAATGGAAAATTAAGTTTCTCAGATAACCGATGTATCAAGCACAAAGAGTTTATTCATATTAACTAGATCCACCATACGGTAATACTTATCGTGCAGAGACCCCGGTAACGGTATCCTAGTAGTAGTATTATGAAATCGGTGCCTTTTATCAGGAAGATATATATTGAGATTAGGGACGTTGGGGCATTATCAGGATTTAGCAATTAAGATAAAATGTAGATTACCTTAAGAACGACAAATTTCTACCATAAATTTAGTCAAAATTGTGATTAAAATTGTTGTAAACCAAATTTTTGGAGACTAAATTTTTCGGCGACTAATTTTAAAGCAGACCACAATTTCAATAGAGCATAATATATGACATGAATATTATTGAGCTTACATTGTAATAATTAATATAATGACATCACCGTTCCTACTGCTGAACTACTTTGACTATTACATGTGTAATCCACTGCTTTTATGCTTTCACATTATCTTACTTCCTTTTCCCATCAGACAGTATCTGCATCTAGTTTAACTCATTGAAAAAAATTATGTGAAACGACACCTTCTAGAATTTAACCTTTAAAACCGCTGCTATATATGTGCGAAATCGGAAATAAATCGGTAGCTAAATAATGGAAAAATCAAAGATAATAATGAAGGTATAATGATTTTCTATGTTTTTAAACGAACATGATTGAAAGTTGGAACTATGCCGCTAGAGTGCCGCCATATTGCTGCCATAGTGCCACGAGAATGCCACCATAGTGATTACACGAGAATGCCGCCATAATGCCACGAGAGTGCCTCGACAGTGCCTCGAGAGTGCCGCGACAGTGCGATCGGGATCCGGATGTATGACCGAAAATTTATTGGGAACCAAATTTATTGACCTTAAGGTGGTAAAATCTCTCCCGAACTTATTTTTCGCTGAGGAACGTAATAATATCCACGGGAAATTTTATCATCTCATTTAATTAATCGAATTATGAAACATTAATTACAATGTGCACGTTTCCCTGATTTGAAGGATACTGTCGCGTTGTGAGCAACGCGTTTTCATTTTCCGTAAGCCCTTTTAACAGTGAAACACCACTGCCCACAGTAATTGAGGAATTAAACTAAATCTCTTGACTCTTTTCAGAGTCATAGGAGAACTTTTCCGTCATGTTTGGCCTATTTTTTGCTCAAATTGTCATGAATCATGCTATTTTTTCATGTTAGGCTTTTATATAATATCCGTTTTTCTTGTATTTCAAGCCAACGTTTCATACAATAAATTTCCGAAATTCTGTTGCCCCGGAATGCCGGGTCTCAAAGTTATAAATTTAACCTTTTTCCGAACAATTCATCCACAAAATGACAGTGCACTTCCTCCACAGAGCACGGTATTCTGGGGTTTTATTGAGTAGGAACAAATTTGTATTTTTAAATCTTCCCAAACAACAAAGTTTTGACCGTTTAACACCAGAACAATATGATGTTTGTAGCCCTCGTATTTCTAATCGGAACTGTTGGAGCAGGTAATCAAACATATCATTATAATTTATAAAAGCTTTTGATGTTTATCACTCCTAATTGTTAATATCATACAGTAGATATCCTTGCTGTACGGCTAGTTAAACAAGGAATTGAAACTGTGGGGCTCCGTACAGACCAACCTACCTGTGGCTAAAGCTCTAATACACAAAAACATTACATTCTACTTTTGATATTGTAAGACATTGTATCCTTATTAGTATAGTATTCACTGACCGAGCGAAAATGAAACGCATTCCATTCCCTGTAAGTTGAAACTCTCTTCTGTGAACAATAAAAATGATAAATAACACTTCAGGTTCAACTTCTGAAGAATGCCCGAGAATCCTAGATGCGGCCGGAATATCGAAGATGTTTGCCCCAATGGTAGCACATAGCATACATTCATTGACACTAGAGGACATCCGTTACTTTTTCAAGGAGGATGCTACGGAGGAAAATGGCGTCCCAACGGGTAATTCGTATATTTTGATAAAGATATGTATCTTTCTCTTGCCAAATAGATACGACGGTTGTGGCCAATTACCATTATAATGCATGCTATTTATAGTTAATATGAATCGGTTTCCCAATTAAAATTAGTGAAGTGAACGACATTATTTAAGATACATGATATTTCAGTAAATATTGATCTGATGAGCGACACGAGGATTCTACCCAACGCACCGTTAGCAGGGTATGATGAAGACTTCTCGACACAGAGCATGAAGACATTCGACTTGGTAAGTGTGGTGAACAGTAACGAGGGAGATACGTTGAGCGTTTTAGCTTCAGAGACTTAATGAGGCATTATTGTCCGACTACTTGAATATTAAATTTGTTCAGTGCTCAAATAAAACTCTCAGCACCTTCATACTGACCAATTAATATTTGCGCAGGTGATGAGGAACATGAATCGAACCTGGTGGGGAATTACCAATTTCAACACCCTCGATAAACTGACCCACGCTTTTCATATGGCTGAGGTCTGGGACAGCGCCGCCGAACAGTACAGATTGGTAAAACGACTACTGGACCCTGAGTCTGATATCTGTGGTTGTGTAACCAATGTTGCAGAGAACGATATCCTGAACTATCTGAATCTCATGGCCTTCAAGATCAAGTACCCTGGAATTACCTCTGGAAACAAAACCCTTACAGATCATTGTGAGTAATTCGTCGTAATCAAGGTCGTACCCACATAACAGGGTATGTAAGGACCAGTATATAGTATACTAGAAACCCGCTAGTCGAAAGCTTTGTTCGAGGAAATTTTAAAAATCAGTTATGTTTTAATTTCTCTTCATCATACAGCTCTGTTATACAGTAGACATAATGGAATTTATTTAACAATGGCGACAGCGTTGTTAGTATTCGGATTCCCAAAACGATACTTTTTACCGCATCAAAAAATACCAATCACAACTAAAGTTATGAATATAAGTCATAGCGTGAGCGTAAATGTGAGCTAGTTTTGAAATTATGACGTAGCATACAGCATAACAACGCGCGTAGTTATGATGTTCTTGCTCGCGCACGTGCATTTTAACGTTGCTACGCAACAGCGCAGTAAACCTTTTCTAAAATAACGACATTATTCTAACGGTTATTTTACCTCACTTCCGACGTTAATTATAAAAAATCTAAAGCCTAAATCAAAATTCTAAGAATGCTATAGCCTATTCCTATCCTTTTTCTACAACCCTGCTAAAAATGGCGAGGTTTCAACTCCATTTGCGAGCTGGGTTTGGCATAAATTATAATTTCAGACCTCGAATCTAGAGAGAGACGATCAGCTGACTTTGACCTGTACGACATAGAATCACGCTACCATATGAGATATGCCTTGACATTAAGTGGCGAGGGGTTACAAGCGGACTTTGATGGAATTGACTTTGATCTCTCCGATATTGAGGTAAGCTAGATATGTATAAACATAATCGTATCTCTTGCAAGTTTTTTTTGTAATAACGACACATGTGGTTATTGAAAATGCTCTTCTTATTGACAACTCTTACAACCCCAGCTGCTGAAAGATATAGCAGAGAAGCTGGTAGACGATGAGGGAGTTGTGACAGTGCACGCGGACAGCGCAGAACACTGGGAAGTGTGGAGGAAGATGGTGAAGCATGGTATGGAGGAGTCAGGATACTACGACCTGGCTGTGTTCATGTTCTGCATGCTCAACTAGATCCGGACTATGGGGTTTTGACACTAAGAATTGTATGTTAATGATATAATAATAAGATATCAAGATATGGACACTTTTTGTTACATTTTATCGCAGGGTATAAATTATGCAATTATATAAGGGGTTAACAATAACCTTACTTTGATTTGATAAAGTAGTATTAAAACCATGGCCATTATACTTTGAGATTTTCTTTGATTGTAATTTGGGAAAAAATTCATTGAATTTGATGCAAGAATTTAACTTGTTTTTGAACTAAATGAAGAAATATAAATTAACGAACTTACTAAATTTACAATATAATATTAAAAGAGACTACAATGTATTCCGATACTGTACCAATTAGAGATGAATCTAACATATTGAAATATGAGAAAGCGATATGTAGCTCAGTCTATGTCTACATAGCTATAAGAAAGCCAACAAGCCTAACGTAATCATAGCGATAATAATTTGGGCACAACAGAAGTAATTATTCAAGCTATTAAGCCTCTTCATATCAGTCCGATGCTGATTATCTCTTGAATGAATTTAATTATAAATTAGTCTCACAATAATTATCAGCAGATGAAGAAGCCAATTCCTCTACGAGCCCACTACACCCAGTGCCACTCGAGTCGGCAACACTCTGTGACATTGTTTGACATTGTCCATTTTCAAATGTCCCGTTCGCCATCTTCGAAGCACGCACCATCCTCAGCCTATAAGCTGCATCACTACTAGCCTGCATCCCTGAAAATCCCGGTCTCATGCTATCGTGAAGGTCGTTTAGTCTAAAGGATCTGCAGGTAATAACCATGTTGCACCACAACCGGAACCGTCTCATCCTGCAGTAGTAGAATACTGGATTGAGAGCTGCGTTTACCACAACACTCTCCATCTTGGCAATGTGCCAGGAGTACCAGAACATGAAGCGAGTACCAAAGTAAACCCCTGGATACTTCACCCCGAAGAACCTACTGGTCATGTTGTGCATCATGTTCACAAAAAGGGGGAGGTTACACACCAGAAACAGACTGCTGAACATCACTATTGTTATGCTTGCTCGGTCTTTCCACATCTGAATCACCTTGGCTCTCGGACTTCTATCACCCTTGACACTCCGACTTACAGACTTTTTAGCAGAGAAATGCAACTTGAGAACTGATACCATGAGGGTTACGAAGGTTAAAATGGGAGGAAGTCCCACCATGACCAGGTTCACAGCGTGCTCGAACTTCATCTCAAAGTTGTAGTAACAGTAGGCCCCATCCCAGGAGTACTTGAACTCGCCCCGCAGAGGAGGAATCTTGTACTGGAGAACTGGGATCAGGATCAGGATCACCAGGTATCCCGCCACACTTCCCATTACTGTTCTTATCCGTATCTTATAGAAGGGCTTCACTATTGCTACTGTTCTCAGGGTGCTCAGAAGCAGGACTAAGAATATTGACATTTTCTGTAGGATGGTGAACGTTGTCTCCCAGAGAGCACAGAACAGGTAGTTGTTGAACAGTCCTGGTTTCCGCCCCCTGAACATTGCTATGGCAACCGGCAAGTGAGAGAAGGAAGTGATGATGTCAATGCTGCAAATTATTATGTAAAGCAACGTGACCCGATCTTTCTTGGTCATTGAAGTGAAGTAGAAGACTCCTAAGATGTTGCCAGGGATACCGATCAAGGTACAGAGGAGTAGGAGGAAACCTAGCGAATAGTCGAGGGGGACGAAGGGAGTTTTCATGTCAGGATATTTTATGTTGGGATAATCTTTGACGTGGGGGTTGTATACGTCGTTCATTTCGACTGGATCTGCTAGGTCAACTGTTGAGTTCATACTTCATAGTTCTGGGGCCATCAATGGTAAGGGAAGTCAGAAATACTTTGGTCTTTTTAGTCCACACTCAGTTGAGGTAATGAGTTGATCAAACGAGAGGGCAACGTGTTTCAGTAACGTCAGAAGGGTGAATAGAGCTAGTTTAATATGGGTTCTAAACCTGACCACCCACGATGTGAAACTCAAAGTGGCGTTTCAGCATTACTCTCATTGTTAGGGAAATTTAGACAAATTTGTACCAGAAAGGTTGTTGTACGGAATCGCTCAGTCAGCAATTATGTGATCATGTGCCCATTAGTATAGTTATTATGGTAATAATATGTGGGATCAGTGGTCTCCTAGGGGCTATCTTATTGGCGTAATAACATTAACCATGCGCGCTTTCGAATGTCGTTTGACTCCTTAGGCAATTCGCTGGATCATTCATATTGAGCACAGCCCAATACAATGTCTCCTACTTCATATTCAAGTATAGTTACTACTGATCGTCTACACTCTACATCATTACTCAAATTACGAAGACTCGAGGACTGAGGAGTCTACATGGCCCAACTCTCATCCTACACTTAGACTCGACATATCGTAAAACACTGATCAATTATTATACATCAGATAATCTCCTCGACAGCTTCAAGATACCTATCTAGCCTCAAACACCTATTTAATGATGTTACACGTATACATCTACTGTCTGAACAATATGAAAAATACATATATATATAATATATATAATAAATAGTTGTTGCTTAGTTGCTTGGTTTCCCAAAGAGAGTGCTCGTCTGCAGTTAAGCAGGAGCATTATAATTCTGCCCTGATGATTGGTATTGTTTTATACATATCATGAAACGGATCGTTTGCCCGCCAATTTGATTTGTTTCAATTGTTCGAATTATATATATATATATATATATATATATATATATGTTTATATATAAACAATGTCAGCCAAGCTGCATTAGACAAAACTGTCATTAATCTCTCGTCCAAAACAGTTACAAATGCTCATAAGTTTGTCTTCCACCTTGGAGAATCATTTGCAGTTACTCCTTCTAAAACGAACAGAGATAAACTAGTAGAAGATGTAAACTCCTGGGCAAACTCACTTAGAATGAGTTTCGTCCTCAGTAGAGTTGTAATCCCCACCCAAAATGTAGAAGAACATGAGAAAACCCTTGACCAGAAGGTAAAGCAAATGGAGAAAGTTCTAGGAATAAAAACCTCAAAGAAGAAGAATTTCTCTAACAGTGGTAATCATGCATTAGAACTGTTCATCAGCAATGTCAAGAAACAGATATCTAATCACCCTAGAAAACCAAAGCCAGCTCCTAGGAATGTAGACAAGGAGACTACAAAAGCAATCCAAGAGCTCAAAAGCTGGGATGATGCTGTAATTCGATTATTTGATAAAGGGACTGGGTTCTTTGTGTTAGACAAATCAGACTACATCAATAGAGTAGAAGCTGCTCTAAAAGATCAGAGCACTTTCAAACAAGTATCGGATCAACAAGAACAGATCCACACAACCATCATCACCATCAAAGAGTGGGTTCTGAAATACTCAGCAGATGCTGACTGCCCTGGCATGACCCCAAACTTTATGGAATGGGTAACACCTAGTGAAGAGGAAAATGAACCTGGAGTAAACTACATGAACCTGAAAGCTCACAAACCAGAGAAAAACTACCCTGGGAGACTTATCAGCACTGGATGTAACTCTTACAACAAGAACCTCTCAATATTCACAGCAGAAGAACTAAAGAAGGTAACCCTGCCCCACTGCCTCATGGATTCTAATGATCTACTTATGAAGATGAAAGAACTCAATGAGTCAGGAAGATTGACTGGGAAGACCATCTACCACGTTACATTTGATATTGTAAACATGTTCCCCAGCATTTCAAAGGAGATTGGACTACCAGCCTGTAGAACCTTACTAGACCAAAGAAGTACTAAACTTTTCTCCACAGACTGCGTTATGGAAGCTTTGGAGATAACCCTGGATAACAACATCACTGTTTTCAATGGCAACATGTATGTACAGACAAGTGGAACTGCGATGGGTCCAAATAATGCTTGCCAGTATGCAGACTCAGCTCTCAGCCCCTTGGACAGTAAGATCGTGGAGAGCCAAGAAATCACAACCCCTGAGTTCTATGGCAGATACCGTGACGACATATACATCACCTGGACTGAGTCACTGGAGAAGCTAGACCAGTTCCTACTTTGGCTCAATCAATACCATCCAAACCTCAAGTTTACAATGTCGACACCTTCTACAGAGGGGACTGAATTTCTAGACCTGTTTATTTACTCGAAAAATTGCAAGCTAGAAACTAGGACGTACTGCAAACCTAGTGATGCCCATAGCTATTTACTCCCACAATCCTGCCACCCTACACACATAGCAGAGAATATTCCATATGGAGTAGCACATCGAGTGTTCAAAAACTGTTCAGAGGAAGAAGAGTATTTGAAATGTAAAATTGAATTTAGTGAATATCTAGAAGATAGGAATTACAATAAAGATCTTATCCATAAATCCTTTGAGAAAGTTGAGTTACTTAAACGGGATGATCTGATTTCAAAAAACCTTACAAGCTCTAATAGTAAGAAGAGTGAAAGATGTTTTCCTTTAGTTTGTGATTTTGACCCTAACTTACCTCCAATTGGTAAAATAGTTAACAAGAATAAATTTATCCTTGGCCTAGACCCCCTTTTAAAGTCTGTGATCCAGCCTAGTAAAGTATTTGTTTCATATCGTGGTAATAAAACTATCAAAGAAACTTTAGTTCCGAGTAAACTTTCAGAAGATCGTAAGTATCATGAAGATAGTAATGTTATAACTTTAAACTCTAACACTGAAAATGTGGCTCTGCCTACTAGTATAGAAGAGGGGGGATGTTATCATTGTAACTCCAGATGTAAAGCCTGTAGAATGTATATTTGTGAATCAAAAACAGCTCAGAGCTACCACTCGGGGTACACTGTTAACATCATTGGACAACTAGACTGCAACACAGTAGGGGTGTGCTATCTAGTAAGGGATAAAGTCTGCAGACGTGCTTCAGTAGGAAGCACAGTTAACAATTTTAAGACCAGATGGCAGAACCACAAATCACATATTAGGAAAGCGGTTAGGAGTTGTGAAATTTCTTGTCATTTTAACGATAACCAGTTCCATAATCTTACCAAAGAGCCCTTAAAAACGTTTGACAATGAGTTATCTGATCAGATAGAGGTTAATATTTTTGAAAAGCTAGATTTTATAAAATGTTTAACCTTAGAAGATAGAAGTAGGGTTGCTAAAGAAAGAGAATCATTTTGGCAAAACCAGCTTATGACCCTCAGTGATTTTGGAGGACTTAATAAACGTAGTGCTCTTAATGAAATAAAAAATTGACCTTTATATGATATGCTTTAATATTAATCTTTCCACAGACACTTGCATTTTGATGTTTACTTTCACCTCTGCATCTTTTGTTTATATCTTATGATTGAATGAGACTTACTCACAAATTTCCCATCTCAGTATTGATCTATTTTTGTCATGTTTTTAATTTACTTCATAGAACAGTTATTTTAATAAACTTGCTTTCAGAATGAGACATGTAAAGATTACACAATCGATAGCTTAATGTGAAATTCGTGTTTTACTGTTTCACTGAATGTCTCAAATATATATATATATAATATATATCAAAGTCAGGGGTGTGCCCAGGGGGGGGGGGCGATGCAGGCGGTCGCCGCCCCCTTTTTGAAATGTTGACCTATAATTTTTGTTAAAAATTGCTTTTTACAGCAACAAAATATTTGTATTAAACATTTTATAAAAATTTTCACAAAAACATTAAACGACATCAAACACAAGTATTATTTTTTAAACAAAAATACTAAATTCGAACTAATATAATATAATGAAAGAAGACTGTTACACATGCCTTCTGCATACATTTTCCATGGGATGGTTGCTCCAATTCTAGGTAGCCACTCCTTCATGGTTAGGTGGGAATCGATGAGGCTCGTGCCCCATGAGGCTCGAGATCCAATGAAACGTTGTAACCGTCATCATTCATGATTAATGGTCATTACTTTACCAGCATTCAATTGAAATTGGGAAGGTTGAAAATGGATTAAACATTAAACGTAACATGACTTACATGAATGCTAATATTTCCAGAATACAGTCAGAAATGGCATCATATTAAGAAACAGTTCAAGCTCAAAAGAGTCAAGAGATTAGAGAGAGGCAGATTAATATGGGAAAGAGTAGCTAAAAGTATCTACTTTGATCTAGTATCTTCATGTACAATGTTAGATGACTGATGATGAGCCAATTGGCATCTAGGCTGATAAAGTTCAGAAATTGAACCTCAATCATAATTTATAATTATATCAGAATCATTGGACATCACGATCCAGTACCAAATAGCGTACACTCAATCATACTACCACTCTTCAGACTGGAGATATCCGAAATAACTTAAAATTCGTGCCATCTTTAATCTTAATTTGTCCAATGTAATGTTTCTAATGACCATGTTTGTTATCAACTGCTTTGAACCTTCTGTATTGATATCCTATTGGTTTAGCATATAATTCAGTTAAAAATTTTCCCGGGGCTGCACCCCGGGCCCCTGCTGCTGCTCGCGGAGCCTACCCCTTTCAATAATCCTGTGCACGCCCCTGATCAAAGTACCCCTAACTTCACATGCTACAATACACAGACACACTGATAACACACTGGTAACACATTGCACTGGTAACACACTGGTAACACACTGGTAACACACTGGTAAAACACTGGTAACACACTGGTAAAACACTGGTAACACACTGGTAACACGCTGGTAACACACTGGTAACACACTGGTAACACACTGGTAACACGCTGGTAACATACTGCTAACACACCGGTAACACACTGGTAACACACTGGTAACACACTGGTAAAACACTGGTAACACACTGGTAACACGCTGGTAACACACTGGTAACACACTGGTAACACACTGGTAACACGCTGGTAACATACTGCTAACACACTGGTAACACACTGGTAACACACTGGTAACACACTGGTAACACACTGGTAACACACTGGTAACACACTGGTAACACACTGGTAACACACTGGTAACACACTGGTAACACTCTGGTAACACACTGGTAACACACTAGTAACACACTGGTAACACACTGATAACACACTGGTAACACAAACCTGTTGTCCAGTAGAGATGTGTTCTTGATACAGCTTGTGTGCATAATCTACAGCTGGCTGGTAACCGTGTTGAGCTACTTCTGTCAGGATCTCCCCGCGGAACAACCTGAGATACAGTTAAATTAAAATAGTTTTATCAAGCCGAGGAAATTATAAACTGTTTCGTCATCGCAATAGCTCGAAGTTAAATATAAATCGCACTAATTTCCAGTCGTACCCTGTTTGAAAGTCATCGTCTTCTTTAGGCTCCAATCCTATCCTCTTAACGACAGGTTCCATTATGTGGAGGAAGAAGGAGTTGATCTCGTCACCGTACTCTTCAAGCACCGCTAGCTTACCTGGGAATCGTAGTGTTAATTTCTATACTTTTAGTCTTTAAAATATTAAAACTGTATTCAAAACAGGACGGTAAATCTTCAAATCTTACAAGAAGTCATCTAGCAAAAAAATAGCTCAGCGAGGAGAATATTTACCAATGATTCTAGAAAGTGAGGTAAGACTTCCTGTAAGAGTGTATAGAGATAACTCATTCCTCAAGTACAAGCTTGCTTCAAGCGCCAGTGTTATATCCACATCATCTACTACCCTGTAGGATTAAAATATACAGCTTATATAGTACTGAGTAAAGTTGAAGATATAAGTTAAAAAGTTTCACTGGACGCAGTGATAGTGATGTTATTCTCCACAAAAACACAAACTATCATAATTATGTTATTATATCAATTACTACACTGTGGTAAGTAAAACTTGAGTACTTACTGGCTGATGGACGTCAAATCGTCTATAATCTTCATCCTGTCCACTTCATGAAAGACTGTATGACTGTTGTGTAGTAAATCTATAATCTTGCCCCAGTTCTCCGCATCGTAGTTGACTCTGTAGAAGCCTCTTGCTAGAGAGTTTCCCAGGATCCACTTGGTGTTCTCTTTTGTCTCAAACTCTACCGAGTCTTCAGATACCCAGAGGAACTTGTTGCTTCCAGTTTCCTCGTTTGTTTGGTACCAGAACGGTATGTGCCATTTATAACTGGAATTTGATGATTATGTTACAGTTACTTACAGAGAGTAGACGGGCGGCATGTCACTCTAGACAAAATCAACAGATGTTTTGAAAATATACCCTTGATATATTAACTCACCCGAGGGGGGACTCAGTCTCCACTTCGCCGGGGAACTTGTATTTCGTCTGAGAAATCTGGACTTTGTTTTCTCCAGTTAGTTTCACATGAACTATAGGGTAACCCATCTGTAGCGTCCAACTTCCCATGAACTCGCCGATGTCTATTGCTTGATCCATGTGTTTAGCAGTCTAAAGAGAAAAAAGAGATGAGAAGGTTTAGTATGTGTTAATATTAATCGCGCATCGCTGAGAAGATTTAAAAAGGTAAACATATTAATTATAGATATTTATTGTATGATAATTTCTCATTTCAGCAATTTCGACAGTTAATCGATGTTCATTCCTGAAACCGTAATGGCATCTGTCGACGTTCTTCAAAGAAAGCATCTGAGACAGATAATCAACACCTATTGGCCTACGGTTATCAGTAACGAGAATTTATATAAGAGATGTAATGTCAGACCCCTTACTGAAAGGATCAAGAAAGCAAGATGGAAGATGCTTGGGCACGTTCTCAGAAACGGTGATGACACTCCCGCTTTCTTATCTTTTAGATTTGCATGTTTAGGATGTTTTGACTACAAAGGAAGGAGGGGCAGACCTCGTTCAAATTTATTTGATTTATTATTTAAAGACATTATGACAAAGAATATTATTGTGATTGTAAATAAAAGATTTAGTTTAAGTAATTTCAACGATTTAGTGTACAAAGCTCATGATAGACGTTTATGGAGAAGCTATGGGTGAGTCGAGACTACTCGGCCACTCGATTTTATGATTTATTTTCTATTATCTTGTGTTTGCTGTATATAGTTGATTAATAATATTAATAATAATCGAAAGATTTGTAGATACACATAGTCTCTACACCTTTACCCTCTGGTCCCTAGGGTCAGCTGATCCCGGGCCAGAGGAAAACTACCGACTGCCAAGGTTTGACGCCTAGGCAATCGAGACCTCTTATTGAGACCCTTTATAATAATAATAATATTTAATTGCCATTTAACTGGCGATGTGTCGACACATCATTTACTCAGTGCACAGATTGAAATAATATAAATTAACCATGCAGGTGCGCGCGCGCGCTTCAATATCTAAGACATCGCGCGTTACATAAATCATTCAGAAGACGTTTCCCTGAATTTTGTAGGGGATTTCAGTAGATGAATCCATAAATTTGGAACATGGGCACATCGCAGCAGTAGATGAATCCATAAATTTGGAACATGGGCACATCGCAGTATTGGCCGTATTTGAGTGCTGGGAAGGCTCAGTTCGGTTTTCTAAGATGGATATAGCCGTAAGCTAGGCCTAGGAGCCATCAAAAGTCGTATAAAATTACCCATGGAATGACCAGAAATGAACGAAAATGAACATTCTTCTCAAAGTGCTCAGAATGGTTTAAAATGGGTCGGAAAGTGTTTATATTAGTCCTAGGACCACTCAAACCAAGTTTGGGAATCACTGCATGTCTAGAACCGATGTTACCAATGTTCCAAAATGTTCCAATTTTGGCACAATAATCCTCCTGAGAATCCAGATTTTTGGAACATGGGCACATCGAAGTATTGGCTGTATTTAAGTGCTGGGAAGCCTCAATTCGGTTTTCTAAGATGGATATAGGTAAAAACTAGGCCTAAGAGCCATCAAAACTCAAATAACATTACCCAGGTTCATGGAATGAACGAAAATGAACAAAAATGAATATTGTCCTAAAAATGCTCAGAACGGTTTAAAATTGGTCGGAAAGTGTTTATATTAGTCCTAGGACCACTCAAACCAAGTTTGGGAATCACTGCATGTCTAGAACCGATGTTACCAATGTTCCAAAATGTTCCAATTTTGTCACAATAATCCTCCTGAGAATCCAGATTTTTGGAACATGGGCACATCGAAGTATTGGCTGTATTTAAGTGCTGGGAAGCCTCAATTCGGTTTTCTAAGATGGAAATAGGTAAAAACTAGGCCTAAGAGCCATCAAAACTCAAATAACATTACCCAGGTTCATGGAATGAACGAAAATGAACAAAAATGAATATTGTCCTAAAAATACTCAGAACGGTTTAAAATTGGTCGGAAAGTGTTTATATTAGTCCTAGGACCACTCAAACCAAGTTTGGGAATCACTGCATGTCTAGAACCGATGTTACCAATGTTCCAATTTTGGCACAATAATCCTCCTGAGAATCCAGATTTTTGGAACATGGGCACATCGAAGTATTGGCTGTATTTAAGTGCTGGGAAGCCTCAATTCGGTTTTCTAAGATGGATATAGGTAAAAACTAGGCCTAAGAGCCATCAAAACTCAAATAACATTACCCAGGTTCATGGAATGAACGAAAATGAACAAAAATGAATATTGTCCTAAAAATGCTCAGAATGGTTTAAAATTGGTCGGAAAGTGTTAATATTAGTCCTAGGACCACTCAAACCAAGTTTGGGAATCTCTGCATGTCTAGAACCGATGTTACCAATGTTCCAAAATGTTCCAATTTTGGCACAATAATCCTCCTGAGAATCCAGATTTTTGGAACATGGGCACATCGAAGTATTGGCTGTATTTAAGTGCTGTGAAGCCTCAATTCGGTTTTTTAAGATGGATATAGGTAAAAACTAGGCTTAAGAGCCATCAAAACTCAAATAACTTTACCCAGGTTCATGGAATGAACGAAAATGAACAAAAATGAATATTGTCCTAAAAATGCTCAGAACGGTTTAAAATTGGTCGGAAAGTGTTTATATTAGTCTTAGGACCACTCAAACCAAGTTTGGGAATCTCTGCATGTCTAGAACCGATGTTACCAATGTTCCAAAATGTTCCAATTTTGGCACAATAATTCTCCTGAGAATCCAGATTTTTGGAACATGGGCACATCGAAGTATTGGCTGTATTTAAGTGCTGGGAAGCCTCAATTCGGTTTTCTAAGATGGATATAGGTAAAAACTAGGCCTAAGAGCCATCAAAACTCAAATAACATTACCTAGGTTCATGGAATGAACGAAAATGAACAAAAATGAAAATTTTCCTTAAAGCGCTCAGAATGGTAAGAAAATGGTGGCAAAAGTCAATATTTTCGTCCAACAGAGTCTTAAAGTTGCATTCAGAATTATGTACAATTAGCACACGTACCTCCAAGAGAAGGCAGAAATTATTTTATTGGGCAACTATTTTGGTTTTAATAATCCCCCAATATATTGATATAAATTTTTGACATCATTAGCTGTATTTGTTCGTTGAGGGATGAAGGTTGCGGGTGAAAGGGTTGGTTGAGCGAGGTAGGTTGCTGGTGAAGGGGTTGGTTGCGTTAGGTAGGCTGGTGGTGAATGAGTTGGTTGAGGGATGAAGGTTGCTGGTGAAGGGGTTGGTTGAGTGAGGTGGACTGCTGGTGCTTCTTTGAACTGGTAGATAAAGAGGTAGGCTCATCAATTTAGTGAAGGGATTCATTGTCGTTGTAGTTGTTGTGGTTAACAGAGAGGGAAAATGATTTGTATAACTTAATTATCTATTTATTCTCTTCTTATTCATTAACAAGCTTGCTAAGTTAATCCTATTGCTGATGACCTGATCTGATCTTACGCCTCTACATCCGATCACACCAAATAAGATCGGATAACCTTGCTACGCTCGGATCACCTTATTCAGATCACATCTTTATTTGCTTCCACACATCTATTACACGAAGTGATGTGATACAAATGAAACTGATGTGATCTAAATATAGGGTGTACATTGTGTGACTGTCTGACTGTTTATGGAATCACTGCATGCCCAGAACTGATACGAGGGGTGCAGAATACCGAACCATCTTAACAGTACAGTAAATGAATAGTCTGTTGATTGGCCTTATGACTCTTTCGTAAACTCTTTGGAATTGCTCAGAGCGGTTTAAAATTGGTCGGAAAGTGTTTGTATTGGTCCTAAAACCACTCGAATTGGAACATTTTGGAACATTGGTAACATCGGTTCTAGACATGCAGTGATTCCCAAACTTGGTTTGAGTGGTCCTAGGCCCAATATAAACACTTTCCGACCAATTTTAAACCATTCTGAGCACTTTGAGAAGAATGTTCATTTTCGTTCATTTCTGGTCATTCCATGAACCTGGGTAATATTATTTGACTTTTGATGGCTCTTAGGCCTAGTTTTAACCTATATTCATCTTAGAAAACCGAACTGAGGCTTCCCAGCACTTAAATACAGCCAATACTTCGATGTGCCCATGTTCCAAAAATCTGGATTCTCAGGAGAATTATTGTGACAAAATTGGAACATTTTGGAACATTGGTAACATCGGTTCTAGACATGCAGTGATTCCCAAACTTGGTTTGAGTGGTCCTAGGACTAATATAAACACTTTCCGACCAATTTTAAACCGTTCTGAGTATTTTTAGGACAATATTCATTTTTGTTCATTTTCGTTCATTCCATGAACCTGGGTAATGTTATTTGAGTTTTGATGGCTCTTAGGCCTAGTTTTTACCTATTTCCATCTTAGAAAACCGAATTGAGGCTTCCCAGCACTTAAATACAGCCAATACTTCGATGTGCCCATGTTCCAAAAATCTGGATTCTCAGGAGGATTATTGTGACAAAATTGGAACATTTTGGAACATTGGTAACATCGGTTCTAGACATGCAGTGATTCCCAAACTTGGTTTGAGTGGTCCTAGGACTAATATAAACACTTTCCGACCAATTTTAAACCGTTCTGAGTATTTTTAGGACAATATTCATTTTTGTTCATTTTCGTTCATTCCATGAACCTGGGTAATGTTATTTGAGTTTTGATGGCTCTTAGGCCTAGTTTTTACCGATATCCATCTTAGAAAACCGAATTGAGGCTTCCCAGCACTTAAATACAGCCAATACTTCGACGTGCCCATGTTCCAAAAATCTGGATTCTCAGGAGGATTATTGTGCCAAAATTGGAACATTTTGGAACATTGGTAACATCGGTTCTAGACATGCAGTGATTCCCAAACTTGGTTTGAGTGGTCCTAGGACTAATATTAATACTTTCCGACCAATTTTAAACCGTTCTGAGCATTTTTAGGACAATATTCATTTTTGTTCATTTTCGTTCATTCCATGAACCTGGGTAATGTTATTTGAGTTTTGATGGTTCTTAGGCCTAGTTTTTACCTATTTCCATCTTAGAAAACCGAATTGAGGCTTCCCAGCACTTAAATACAGCCAATACTTCGATGTGCCCATGTTCCAAAAATCTGGATTCTCAGGAGGATTATTGTGACAAAATTGGAACATTTTGGAACATTGGTAACATCGGTTCTAGACATGCAGTGATTCCCAAACTTGGTTTGAGTGGTCCTAGGACTAATATAAACACTTTCCGACCAATTTTAAACCGTTCTGAGCATTTTTAGGACAATATTCATTTTTGTTCATTTTCGTTCATTCCATGAACCTGGGTAATGTTATTTGAGTTTTGATGGCTCTTAGGCCTAGTTTTTACCTATATCCATCTTAGAAAACCGAATTGAGGCTTCCCAGCACTTAAATACAGCCAATACTTCGATGTGCCCATGTTCCAAAAATCTGGATTCTCAGGAGGATTATTGTGCCAAAATTGGAACATTTTGGAACATTGGTAACATCGGTTCTAGACATGCAGTGATTCCCAAACTTGGTTTGAGTGGTCCTAGGACTAATATAAACACTTTCCGACCAATTTTAAACCGTTCTGAGCATTTTTAGGACAATATTCATTTTTGTTCATTTTCGTTCATTCCATGAACCTGGGTAATGTTATTTGAGTTTTGATGGCTCTTAGGCCTAGTTTTTACCTATATCCATCTTAGAAAACCGAATTGAGGCTTCCCAGCACTTAAATACAGCCAATACTTCGATGTGCCCATGTTCCAAAAATCTGGATTCTCAGGAGGATTATTGTGACAAAATTGGAACATTTTGGAACATTGGTAACATCGGTTCTAGACATGCAGTGATTCCCAAACTTGGTTTGAGTGGTCCTAGGACTAATATAAACACTTTCCGACCAATTTTAAACCGTTCTGAGCATTTTTAGGACAATATTCATTTTTGTTCATTTTCGTTCATTCCATGAACCTGGGTAATGTTATTTGAGTTTTGATGGCTCTTAGGCCTAGTTTTTACCTATATCCATCTTAGAAAACCGAATTGAGGCTTCCCAGCACTTAAATACAGCCAATACTTCGATGTGCCCATGTTCCAAAAATCTGGATTCTCAGGAGGATTATTGTGACAAAATTGGAACATTTTGGAACATTGGTAACATCGGTTCTAGACATGCAGTGATTCCCAAACTTGGTTTGAGTGGTCCTAGGACTAATATAAACACTTTCCGACCAATTTTAAACCGTTCTGAGTATTTTTAGGACAATATTCATTTTTGTTCATTTTCGTTCATTCCATGAACCTGGGTAATGTTATTTGAGTTTTGATGGCTCTTAGGCCTAGTTTTTACCTATATCCATCTTAGAAAACCGAATTGAGGCTTCCCAGCACTTAAATTCAGCCAATACTTCGATGTGCCCATGTTCCAAAAATCTGGATTCTCAGGAGGATTATTGTGCCAAAATTGGAACATTTTGGAACATTGGTAACATCGGTTCTAGACATGCAGTGATTCCCAAATTTGGTTTGAGTGGTCCTAGGACTAATATAAACACTTTCCGACCAATTTTAAACCGTTCTGAGCATTTTTAGGACAATATTCATTTTTGTTCATTTTCGTTCATTCCATGAACCTGGGTAATGTTATTTGAGTTTTGATGGCTCTTAGGCCTAGTTTTTACCTATATCCATCTTAGAAAACCGAATTGAGGCTTCCCAGCACTTAAATACAGCCAATACTTCGATGTGCCCATGTTCCAAAAATCTGGATTCTCAGGAGGATTATTGTGACAAAATTGGAACATTTTGGAACATTGGTAACATCGGTTCTAGACATGCAGGGATTCCCAAACTTGGTTTGAGTGGTCCTAGGACTAATATAAACACTTTCCGACCAATTTTAAACCGTTCTGAGCATTTTTAGGACAATATTCATTTTTGTTCATTTTCGTTCATTCCATGAACCTGGGTAATGTTATGCTACTTTCGATGGCCCCTAGACCTAGCTTGCAAATATATCCATCATTTACAATTGTTTTTGGCACTATTTAGAGCTCATTAGGGCAAATAAATGCATGGCACACTTTTGGCACAATTTTGGCACATGTTCCAAAAATGTTCCAAAAATGTTCCAAAAATCTGGATTCATCAACTCGGGGATTTTGTAGGGGATTTTGCGCGCCGCACGTATGTTACAATATTTATCATTGTAGAATCTACGACGGTAGCCGTCAGAAGTCTCACCGAACTGCTCGTATTTATAGACAATAAGATATGAATAACTTATTAACACATCCAATCCCATTCAGGCCGTCCATCCCAAATTGTTGCGCATTGTTCCTGGGCGTGGCCTGAGTGGGTCAAGACGTCGAAACTTGGTTTTTCTGATGATTTGGGCCAGGTACTAACTATTAAACCACCTAAACATGTTCCAAATACCCCGGAACATAAATCCCCTACAGGGGTAAATATTCTCAGTTTTGATTTGACCTGGATTTCAGCTATTTCGGGATGGGCGTGGCCCCTGGGAGTGGCCTGAGTGGGTTGAGAGTTCGAAACTTGATTTTTCTGATGGTTTGGGACAGGTACTAACTATCTAAACATGTTCCAAATACCCCGGAACATAAATCCCCTACAAGGGTCAAATCCCCGATAAATCTCCTACAAAAATCAAGGAAACGTGCTCTCCATTTAACTATACTGTATAGCGACTTAGTAATTTCCACATCTCGCACACATTTATTGAAATAAGCCTAGTTTTTACTTAATATGCTTAATATTACACATATTAACGGATGGAAATCTCCCTCGAACAATGTTGATCACGTTCGGCATATAATTTGAGTCTATGATTATAATTTATAGCGGCATGAATAATGCTTTCTACACTGGACAATTGATAAATGATGGATAATTGATTTGTGGAAAATGATTTCTGAACTAGTGCTGAATAATGAACAATGTAATAGATACAGCTATGGTGCACTGCCTCAGTTATTATTAACAAGTTATTGTTAGCAAGTAATCTTTATTGGATGTTAAATTTGGAAGCGGTGTTACATATAATCCATTATCCGGGGGCAGATTTTTGAAAACAATGCTTATCTAAAATATAATTATAACTCGTGCAAGTCCGAAATGGGCCGTGTGCTGCTTCTAGGAAGTACATATGACAGTGCATATCAGCACACTGTTGGCTTTCTTAGAGACCTGATGAGTACCAAGCGGAAATCATGATTGCCTGGTAAGCAAGTTCACAGTTCACACTCATTCCGAATGGCGGTAGACTATTACAGCTACACTGCAGCTTACACTGTAGTGGGAATCGCGTCACTGATATCCTCCGAGCATAATTACCAGGATAAATCCTGTACCAATCACAGCTTGGTGACCTGGCCTGCCTGCCTCAGACGGGGTTTGAACTCTGAATATCTCAAAAATCAAATTTCATTTCAGTTTCATATAAAATATAAGGAGCCCCCCACTTTCATGTAGGATTTGATGTGGATTGTGGATGTGGAATGTGGAGTGTCTCCCTCACTTTGATGTGGCACAAATAGAAATGACCTAAACCAGTTGAACATTCACCAAAATAAGTGAAACTTATCAAGATATTTTTCAGCAAATTTATCTGCTGTTCAGGCGGAGAGGGGGGGGGGGCATCTTATCTTGATTAACACTGAATTTATAAAATTGACAAGTACACAAACGATAAACAATTTAATAGTTTACTCATTAACTCATTATCTAATTACCTCGTTAATAGCGGTGTAGAGTTGACCTTGCTCCGCGTTGGAATACTCGTATGTAGTGAGGTAACTGTTGATACCCTCGTAGAACAACTTATCTCCCAAAACTTCGTTCAACATACGTATTATACATGCCCCCTGGAATTAGACAGGTTTACACTTTCATTACATATCAATTTCATAGTTTAGTTAATTGGATTGGCATCACAATATCATCTATGTAGCAATACTACTACTGTACTACTATTGTAGTCTCACAGCCTCTAGGGGAACCGGTCACTGTGGCGGAAGTCACTGCGGCGGTGTACAGTCCGGCGGAGGACTACTACTAACTGTACCTAAGACAGAACTTACACATTCAACTTGTTTCTAAGTTTTGTTCGCATTATAAGTTTAATTTTTTCTTTTCTTTTGTATAATTTGTATAATTCTTGTTAGTTTAGTTGTTCATTTTTTTATTCAGGGCTTTGCAGACAATGTAAATCGAGAATATTGAGTTGTTGAAAATCAAAAAGGTAATATAACTTTGTGGGATTTAATCTTACTATATATAAAGCGAGACGATATATATATGTGTATATATCCGTGCCATTTTACTGACACCACGGCATCAACTTTAACGCGACTTTCCGCAAAAACCGTAAAACATATACAACTGAAACTTTTTTGACTGGGTCAAATGCTTTAATGGCCTTCAAATCAGCATGAAAAAATAAAAAATTGGCCAAGGAATAATAATTTTAGTGCCCAAAATTTGGACTCTCAAGTGGTGTCAAAAACGCGAATTAAATAGGTAATAATTATTTTAGTCTCTCGAGTCTTGACACCACTTTAGGGTTAGACGGGTTCCTGCTAGTAATATCTAAATCGCACAAATCATTATCAAGAAGTTACAGCAATCAATAATTCACATAACACTTCTGAGCAGCTTGTCGTCTTTGTTATCAAAGCCAGAGACATGCAGTCGTCCTCCTCCAGTTCAAGGTCTGCCAGGTTCGTCGGAGCTCTAGGGACAGGGTTCTCCTTCCGGCGGACTCTCTGAGCTTGCTTCTTCACCGCTTGTTCACTGGGGAGGAGGAAGCGAGCAGCCTGGGACAGCGAGCCAGTAACGGAGCAGTAGATTCTGTGGTTCTGAGTAATCGTAGTCGCAGCCAGATCGTGGACTTGGGAGAGGGCTTCTCGGACTTCGCAGTCAGCTATGTCGGCACTGTGGTTGTGAGGCTGGGTGACTGACACCAGGGATCCGTTGAGGGTGTAGAGTCGTCCCTTGCATCTGTCGTTCTTCTTCACGCACCTCCAAGCCTGTCGTCCATCCAGAGTCGGCTTTCCATCTTTGGAGTAACGGAAATCACGGTGTAGAAGGTTCTGACTGTTAGCAGTTCTCCCTCTGACCACCTTCACCGTATCTTCATCGAACATCGTTGTAGCTGTTGTACTCAAGTTGTAGTGTTGCAGTACTGGAGATGGTAGTGCTAATGAGATACTCTCCTCAACTTTGATCCGCTTTATATACTGTTTGCCTCTATCATTATCTACGTTTCACTGAGCAACCTCTCTTCTTGGCTACGGTTGATCAGATTCCTGGATGCGATCCCTCGTGACGTGTTCTCATGCCCTTGTTATTACCCATTGCATCTCGGCGCAGTGATATGAGATCTCGCCGTAACAAGCTCATCATGCACTCGCTTCCACCGTTGTGCAATGTGCAGACCGGACGCGATCTGATACGAACTAGAAAGTGGAACAAGAACTGTTCTTAGCAATCACAATGTATATGTTAAACTTTATCCAATTTAATTTTAATTAAAATTAATTTCGAAGTAACTAAGAGGAAAATAGAACTTTTTTAAGCTAATCGATTTTGTTATATTAGCAGTGCTAGGTCTATCTTATAGGTACAGTTTCTAGTGCCGCCGTACTGTCCAAAGTAAAGTGGGTGTCATGTGATCCGCCGTTCCGTCCAACCTTTTTGGAAAGTACCGCCGTACCGGCCTCCGCTGCACCGGGAGGCCGACAAAGGGGGGCCCTCCATTATTAGAGGCCAGATCATATGACGTATAATTAGTGATGTGACGTATAATTAGTGATGTGATCCATCCATGTGATCCATCAGTAGACCCAGAAATGAGCTAGATATAGGGTAGAGTTCACATGTCAATTCTGTAAATCATAGCTGTACATTAAAAAGTAAACATGATCTGACTGCTCGACTCATAGATCACATAAGGGACGGGAGCTCTTGCTAAAGGGGGTTCTCGTATCAAGGGATGTGAGACGTACGTGCCAAAGGCATGCAAGGAGAGTGAGCCGATCAAGTGTTCTTAGGTATATATACTGAAAGATGAAAGACAATAGTATCGCATTCTTACATTCTATCAACATGCCTACCTTCTCCAAATTCATCTCTGGTCGGACAGGATCTCAACAGCTACTTGACTCTGATGGATTCATCTACTGTCGGAAGAAGAACAAGGATTCAGCCCTCACATCTTCCTGGCGGTGCTGCAAGCACAAACTCCCTACGAAGTGTCCGTGTCTCTGCTATCTATCCCTCTCAGACGATTCTCTCCGATTCTCTTTGATGGTTCTACAGATCGGGGAGTCAGAGTCATCGTATTCTCCACGAGCAGGAACATGAAGACACTGTCGACAGGTTGAGTGTTGGCAAGACACCCGCTAAGAGGCGAAGGAATTGCCATACCCAACTCCACGATATCTGTTCATTTTACTCCACATACTCTAGCAAGATCGAGTATTTGTTTTCTGTACCCTCAGTTTTTGGGCACGATATGGAGTAAATTATAATTAATGTATTCAGTATTCAGTATTCAGTATTCAGTATTCAGTATTCAGTATTCAGTATTCAGTATTCAGTATTCAGTATTCAGTATTCAGTATTCAGTATTCAGTATTCAGTATTCAGTATTCAGTATTCAGTATTCAGTATTCAGTATTCAGTATTCAGTATTCAGTATTCAGTATTCAGTATTCAGTATTCAGTATTCAGTATTCAGTATTCAGTATTCAGTATTCAGTATTCAGTATTCAGTATTCAGTATTCAGTATTCAGTATTCAGTATTCAGTATTCAGTATTCAGTATTCAGTATTCAGTATTCAGTATTCAGTATTCAGTATTCAGTATTCAGTATTCAGTATTCAGTATTCAGTATTCAGTATTCAGTATTCAGTATTCAGTATTCAGTATTCAGTATTCAGTATTCAGTATTCAGTAAATTTGATTAATTATCCTACGAAAAAATGTCTATTGACTTGTTAATTTAAATCAAAAGTACGGGGTTAAACTGGGCTAGATATAGGGTAGAGTTCACATGTTCTGTAAATCATAGCTGGTGGATCACATCACTAATTATACGTCACATCACTAATTATACGTCATATGATCTGACCCCTAATAATGGAGGGCCCCCCTTTGTCGTGCAGCCGCTGTACCGTCCTCCGCCGGACTGTACACCGCCGCAGTGACTTCCGCCACTGAGTCCTATACCCAGCCTAATATGTTACATGTAATATTTCCTCATAACATGTATACCACAAGGAGAAGCTTTTAATAAACTTTTAATGGGCGAACTTTATTGTAATCCACCACCCAGAAGATGGCTAATTTGGTAAAGTTTCACTTTATGGTGCTTATAATGGAGGTACAATGTGGTTTATAACCCGGTAACACGCGGGGACCCAGCGTTTTTTAAAACTTTTAATTAATGCTAGGCCAGATGTAGTAAATAGCACTTAATCAAGTCTCCACTCTCCTTGTGCCACTACTTTAATTAAGTACTCATACAGGCGAAACTTTCTTTTGATGTCGACTGTGTAGCTCGAAATACGCTGAATCATGTCGATAAATGAAACAAAAAATAAAAATTCTTGTTCCTCGAATAATATCTAATATAATAAAACCTGTCCCATGAATAATATATCAGAATTTTAATCTTTGTTATGCAAATAGAGGAACGCAACGCTCTATGGTTATGCATAATTCGGACTATTCATAGGTTCATCGAACAAATCTGCTGAATAATTGAGCGAATCTAAAGTATCAAGAATCAGTAAGCAAACCTTTCTGTAAGAAATAGCGTCAAACATCTCCGCAATTGACGCTGGGTTGTTAGCCTCGCTTGAAATTGGGTGAGAGTTTGAGAAGGAGTCAGCACTTAAAGCACGCTGCATTCCATTCTTCTGTAGGTACATTTGCTGTGGGGTGTCGAATGTGAGACAGTGGTTGAGTGGTATGCATTATAATCAGGTACATTTGATCATGTTTACTTACTAGGAGTAGGAGAAAAGAGACAGTTGTTAAAACTCAAGACAAAATTAGAACTCTACATAGCTCTGTACTCACCATGCCCATCTCAGGTTTTACCACATCACTGGCAACGTACTCCATGTAGCTAGCGAACCCTTCATTTAGCCACAGATCATTCCACCACTGAAATAAAGATTTCTCTAAATTCTGCTCTACTAAGACACTTGCTTCAGATATACTACCACACAGTGATATCAAATCAGACTAAATCAGTTAATTTGTTTTATAGACCACGTACCTTCATAGTGACGAGATTGCCGAACCACTGATGGGCCAGTTCGTGCGCAATAACACTCACAACACGTCTTTTAAATGAGTTACTGGTCTCTTTTTTGTCGTACAATATACTGGTCTCTCTGTAGGTAATTAACCCCCAGTTCTCCATTGCACCGCTGTTAAAGTCAGGCACTGCTACCAGATCTGGAGGACATGGTCGCATTATTGACTTGTACTTAATACATGGTTTCTGTAGCATCAGCAACAGAAACTATTTGGAGATTTCCACACTGGTGTGCTAAGATGAAAGCAGAGAGGTTTTAGTGCCTAGGAAATAACGAACTAGCTAGTGGTCTCTCACGATTGCACTAATTTACTGTGCTCGAAACGATTCACCACCGTTATGATATGGAGTTAACTGGAGCTAGCAAGTTTAAGTGCTCAACCTTCCTAACAAGTGGCCAATAAAACCAAACTTGGTCTTCCATTGTTGGATAATATCTAAGGATCAGAAGACTGCAATGAGTACATTTAACCAACACTACTAGTGTTACTAGTGTCACTAGTAACAAATACCTTGTTTAGTAACAATTGTGTAATAAATGTGGGATAAATACCTTGTTTAGGAAGAGGGAATGGAATTCCAAATAAACCCTCGTAGTACTCCAGGAGTTTCTTAGCGCATTCCAAAGCGTACTCAGTCTGGTGTTCCGTTTCCGAGCGAGACCAGATCCGTATCTGGGGAACGTTTCAACTATCCACATTCCAATAGCACAAAACAACCATACGATTGATATTGTTATGAAAGAAATCATAACCCGAATTTACCACACCATTATTGCTAAAATGTATCTTTCTCAAAACGTTTATAGAAACGTTTGGTAACTAATGCAAAACTTACCAGCACATTAGAAGATGTGGTAGTTGATCGACTTGTGAAGTCCATAACCATAAAAGCAACTAAATAAGTACTCATTTTAACACTTTTCTCGAACGTGTCCAACAATAAACCATCCTTTCCGTATGCTACTGTCGCGTTCTTTGGCATGTTACTGGGGCGTGGTTATTGTTAGGGTGGTTGTGTTGCTTATTCTAAACTTTCTGTCAACTAAGGGGGCTGTATCAGGGTTTGATTTTTACATACGACTCAACTGTTGGTCTGTATGGAACCTTCCCGCTTCAAAATTACAAAGATAGTAGATAATATTACTACTATCTATCAAGTAGATATTAATACAATGGACCACATGTAAATATATAAATACCTGAGAGCTGTATGCTCCGTGTCCCTCACGATGGAGATGGTAAATGTGGCTTTATACTGAGGCTCGTCAAAGCAGGGGAAGGCGTGGCGCGCGTACGACGCCTCGAACTGAGTCACTGCTGCAACTCTGAAGTATCACAAAGTAAGCTAACTGTGTTTAGTGTTTAACTGGTGTATCAAATGATTCCAATATATGCACATTTATTTGAATCATAGTAAAATATAAAAGATTTGATTGTTACCTTTTCTCCCCGGAACTGGTTGTGTAATAAGAGCGGTAGAAACCCTTGAGGGCGTGCCGCACCTCCGCCTCGTACTCTATCACCAGTGTGTACTCCTCTTCCTCTAGCTTCGCTCGCAGAGGGATCACTAGAAACTCGTGCTCTCTGAGATAAATGTCGAGTTATACGTTGAATAAATTATATATTTTCTAATATGTATCAAGTTTGAGATCAGAATAATTTTGGGTCCTAGGAACATTTGCTTGTTTACATTAAATTAGGCTTTTCCTCCATCGCTATACATTTTTTGACAGCAAACAACATAATGCCCAAATAATGATTATCGGCTCATACTTACGATACAAAAGAGAAGTCCTCTGTCATAAGCAGGGTCCCGTCCTTCTGCTTCAGTTTAATATCCGTTATGTTTTGGTCGAGTGAGTTCAACACGATACATTTCGTTCTTTTGAGCACCTGGGACATTTCACTCTTTACACAACACTCTTCTCATTACATTCTTATTAACTTTAGTGTTTAAACAATAATTGGTAAGCAAAGAAGATTCAGCATTCAATAGAACTATAAATAGGAACCAATGATATTTACTCCGTTTATATTTACTCCGTTTATGGCTTTCTGACGAATTTTGACGATTGGTAATGTATCAGAACCGCAAATATAATATCAAACCTTTATCTGTATCTCAACTTTTCCTTGGAAAGTTAAGGTGGTAAGATCAGGATATAGCCAAAGATCATAGTGTCTGAAAGAATGTGACGATCAGGTGGTCTATAAACCATATATAAATAACATATTTACAAATTTACATATAAATATGTAAAACTATTTACAGTTGGTGGAAGAAGGATTATTTAGTTACTGGCCCTGGATCTCTGACTGCGATTTTTTCTTTCTCGCATGGCATATATTACAACATACGATACCAGAGTAGACCTGCTCCACGTTTCTTGGCTGATTGAGTTGAAAATTTCCAGCAAGTCAGTACGTAATATTATAACCATTGTATTGTACGTCATGCATATTTAATTGCTGGATCGCGTCAACAGACCTGTTCAGCCCTGGCGGCATTACGAATTGCAATTCAGCAATTCTCATCACACCTAATGCCGCATCTGGAGACCGGTATAATCAATGCAAATCAATGTATGAGATTCTGGGTGAGAATGACTCGCAAAATCCGCAATGAATGGGATTTGACCAGCATTCCACATATTACCAGTTATTATGATCTTCTGTTGCAATTTGAGAGGCTGCAATAATTGTTAAATTGCGTCAAGGATTTGTTCTTTAAATGCCTTTGCTATGTAAGTTTCTGCATTGACTGTTGACCAAATGAAGTGAATAGATAGAAAAATACCGCTAAGTAGGAAAATGGAGACTGGATATTATGCAGTTTATCGTGACCACCGAGCTAGCACTGCCTTTTTCTTCTTTACTCAGTAAACTTCGTGTAGTCAGTTTAAGGTTAAACACGATCTTTTCCTAAATATCAAACAGGGGATCGCGGTCATTGTAACGGTCAGATTTGGTAAATCCCGGTGAACTATTTCTCTAAATCTGCTATGCAAATTTGATAAAGAGAAAGGGAGACTTTACAGAAATGATTTTAAAGATGTAATGATAAATTAGATAGGCTAAAATGTAGCCGCAAACGTTTTCACAATGGTTGTTTCGGTAAGCTCAAGTCGTTCACTGTTTTGCTCTTTATCGTAAGAATGCATCTTCTAAAGCTCACCATTATCATCTTGTTGGTGTCAGATGGAGGTAAGAAGTGTGCAGTGTACATTTAACAACATTTTTGCTTCTGTCCCTCCTATAAACAACTAATGTGACTACCATCTTTTGTAGACAACAAAATGTATCGTACCTTCGTTATAGCTGCATCATGTGTTTTGAAAGATGACTTATTTCAGGTTGCAAATTCAAATTGGTAGACCAATATGGAACAGAAATAACATCAGAACACCAGGAAGGTCTGCTGTTGTACAACGGGGGTACAGTTTGTGACGACGGGTTCGGCAGTAACGCTGCCACTGCCATATGTAACCTTATGGGATTCAAATCACATAGCAGCTGGTCGAATACGACTCATTGGCCGTCTCTCCAAGAAGGGTACTCTATAACAATTGAAGAAGTCAGCTGCTCCTCTACAGACTGGACATCTTGCAGTTTCAATACGACTCTAAATGATTGTGTTCACGATGAAGATGTGTTTCTTACTTGTAAAGGTTTGAGTTATCCCGACCAATAAATCATGTTTCCTAAGTATGGTATAATAGTGTAAATAAAACCGTTCCATTGGTTCTTGGTTAAAGCGTCGGCGAATCTTATTTCCTTAAAATATTTACTTAAGTAAGATACAAATACACAGATGTAAGGCAGTTATAGGGGATATATTTCAGGTTGCATTTTCAAGTTAGTGGACCACCATGAGAAGGAAATAACGACAGAGTACCGAGAAGGTATGCTGCTGTACAATGGTGGCACGGTGTGCCGTGATGGGTTCAGCAATGATTCCGCCACTGCCATTTGTAAACTGCTGGGATTTGACACTAACAGCAGCTGGAGGTCTGGACGGTTGTGGACGTCTCATAATTATCAGATAACACTGGATGACGTCATCTGCACCTCACCTGAGTGGACATCATGCAGCTACAATGACACTCATCACAACTGTAACCACGGGGAGGATGTGTTTCTGGGCTGTGCTAGGGAGTGTTCACCGGGTAAATACCGCAGATTAGAATCCTGTGAACGGTGTCCGTCTAACACTTATAAAGCAGTGACAGGTATTCAGACTTCCTGCACCACTTGTCCCAGATCCACCACTTCATCGGCCGGTTCAGCACACTGTTCTTGTGTAGCCGGCATGTTCTGGAGTGGAGCTGAATGCCGGAGTTGTACTGAAAACTCTGCAAGTCCACCGGGTGCTCTACAATGTTTTGGGTGCCCATCAGGATCACAACCATTGAATAACAATACATCATGTAGCTGTGTGGCAGGGCAGGTATGGAAATGGCCCGATTTGGAGGATCAAACTGGTGGTTCCTGTGAATTGTGTCCACAAAATACATACAATAGCGAAAGAGAGACGTCATGTTTAGGTTGCCCGGAAGGAACAGTGTCTGCAGCTGGTTCTGCCTACTGTTCTTGCAACGTTGGAATGTTCTGGAACAAAACAAGCTGTCACAATTGCCCACAAGGCTCAGTTAGTGTTAGGGGTGCTCTGAGATGCACAGAATGTCCTTCTGGTACCTCAGCTAACAATACTCAGTCCAGCTGTGTCTGTCCGGAGGGGGATATGTGGGACTGGAGCTCACAGAGCAACGGATCTTGTGTGTATCAGCAAACTCTTCAGGTCATAAGTAAGAAGTCTTATTCTATCATACTCGCTTCAATACTGCTAGCAGTGCTTTGTCTTGCGATAGGTTTGCTTATATACTGCAAGAAGAAGAGGAAGAAGAGGAAACCATCAATAGAACCGTCAGTAACAATTGTTGTTTATGACACTGATGGTGATCAGGTTGATCGCTTTCCAGGAGAGGGACAGGGTACGCTCAATACCACCACACGATTATGGAAAGGGAGATATAATTATGAGCAGTGAAGTTGATTTTCCATCTGATCACAAAATTTCGAAGGTGTTGATTAGTGTTGATGATTAATTTTTTTATTTAATTCTGAGTTATTATTACTCTAGTTTCACGACATCATTATTCGTGAAAGATTATTCGTTACTTTTAGTAAACGCGAATATCACGATATCGATATATGCGGTTTATTGGATACGCACTATTATATAATGCATTATGTATAATATTACATTATTTAAGAACGAGTTTCATTTATATGTTACGTTGACTTGATCAGATGTTTGTTGATTTATTAATAACTTTAGAGTAGTTTGAAAAGTATTAAAAAAAGTTAAAGATACAATGTTAGGGAGCACAATGTTAGGGAGCACAATGTTAGGGAGCACAATGTTAGGGAGCGCAATCTTAGGGAGCGCAATCTTAGGGAGCGCAATCTTAGGGAGCGCAATCTTAGGGAGCGCAATCTTAGGGAGCGCAATGTTAGGGATCGCAATGTTCAGGGACAGCGGAAGCTATGCCAAAATTTTCAGCCGATCCCTTTCATGTGCAAGTTTAACCATCCACAGTTTCTATTACTGATTTTGAGACACCTCCGGAGACTTAATCATGCATGGTTCTTGAGTCAAAGTATAGCAAATTGCCGGAAGAGAGTTAATATATGTAATTTCAATTATTTATGATACCGATACAAGCATTCAAATTCCAGACATTTTCAACCAGAATAGTGAGCTGAGACAGGCTTTCTGAGAGTCTTTTGATGTCTTAGCTCAATATTATACCGAATGGCTCTCATGAGGAATAAGGTCAGTTGGCTGCTTGCATATCTGGCCATTATTTCTCGGGACGATCATGTCATAATGATTCTGCTCTGTTGCTTTGACGTCAGTGGCAGACATATTGTCCCACAGGTCGCTGTGAAGTCCTTATGTGCACAGCCAGTACAGAAAGGACGATACTTCAGGATCCGCGAGGGCTTGAAGGCTTATCCAGATAGCCCATTATTCGCACCTATCTCCGTGGATTCCCTTAGAAGGGAGGCCGAACGGCGGACCTCTACCAGTAAAATGTGAGGTCCTACTCCGGAGGAGAAACCCGGTTACAGATTAAAGCCGTCCGGGACTAAAACTGAACTGAACTGAGGGAACTTAGGGAGCACAATGTTAGGGAGCACAATGTTAGGGAGCGCAATGTTAGGGAGCACAATGTTAGGGAGCGCAATGTTAGGGAGCACAATGTTAGGGAGCACAATGTTAGGGAGCACAATGTTAGGGAGCACAATGTTAGGGAGCACAATGTTAGGGAGCACAATGTTAGGGAGCACAATGTTAGGGAGCACAATGTTAGGGAGCACAATGTTAGGGAGCGCAATGTTAGGGAGCGCAATGTTAGGGAGCGCAATGTTAGGGAGCACAATGTTAGGGAGCACAATGTTAGAGAGCACAATGTTAGGGAGCACAATGTTAGGGAGCACAATGTTAGGGAGCGCAATGTTAGGGAGCGCAATGTTAGGGAGCGCAATGTTAGGGAGCGCAATGTTAGGGAGCGCAATGTTAGGGAGCGCAATGTTAGGGAGCGCAATGTTAGGGAGCGCAATGTAAGAAACATTGTGTTTCGTAGTTTAAAGCTGGTACATATAATTAAATAACCGCTGAAGGACAAGAATATCTATACTCTATAGGTGTATAAGTATGACGTGTGTTTTGTGTAGTACGACGCATCAAATGCTGATAATTGATGGGATTTGATGCGGTGAGAAACATAAATAAGTGGAATTATCTGCAAGATATAATACATACATATTGCAGAGACTAGAGTACAATACATATTGCAGAGACTAGAGTACAATACATATAATTGCAGAGAGTACTTTCACTACTTGATGAACAGTAAAACTTTTCTAACAACCTTACTTTTTTCCTTGCGAAAGGTCAATTTTCCGTGTTTTTGAGCCGTTGCCATGGGAATTTCGACAAGCTTAAAATCTAGTACAGATATATATTTTCCCAGTTTAGTTACTTTCAATTTTAGCATTATCACAGAACAAAAATAAAGATGTTAGTTAGTAAATAATTAGTTAATTATAATCTGCAAGAAAGATATAAGTGAGTACTCACACAGGGATAATATCACCAGGCAGGAGACCAGTAGCTGTGTCACATGACCGGGGGAAGTAGGGGTAAACAGTGACTGTGACTACTATTGAGGTCAGGAGTAGGGTAACACCCAACATGGTCACTCCGCAGATCTTACCTCTAGTACATCTGCTCTTCTGAAACAAAGTTACGTGTTATAGTCACGTGTTAAAGTGACGTGTTAAAGTGACGTACAATACTTGGGGATGAGGTGAGGAACGTTTTAATATGGATGAGATAAATGTCAAGGGAGCTAGAGGACTGTGATAAGTATTGTTGTCAGGGCATTAATATATATATAAGTTGCAACATCGGTATAATATTAGCAACATTGAGCAACCTTATATCCATAAAACAGCAAATTAAGCAAGAATTATCAGACATAACGATAACGGATGATAATAAAATAATAATAATGCAAAACTGTACATATGCACTGTGTTGTGCAACTATTGACTGCTGCACGTAAGTTAATAGAAATGAGGAGATGACACAATACAAACAGAAGCTAAAATCTGCTGATAGTGTACGAATGTGTTCTGGAGATGTATTTGATTATCATCTTATTGTCTATTAGAATACTATTCAACAATACAGTATACCACACAGCCAAGTTGTGGAACAAAGAAAATTTCTCAAATTCGTTTGATGTGTGATTTACAAGTAACTGAATTAGGTTCAAATTAAGCATTTCTCTTATTAACTGAGACATTACGGTCCTAACATTTCCAGAACCTTACCCACAACAAATAAAATCTTAAATGATAACTGGAAACTTTAACACGCTAATGATAACTATTTAATAATTCATAAGTAACGGCAAATGTCAGATGATTAGTAATAAACGTAGTATGATTGCCTGTGAACACTTACATGATTATAGACTTAACGAGTAGTAATCATGGTTAACACTTACTCGTGCGCGGTGTCTACTGTCTAAACAGAGCTCCGAGTTTAACAAGATTGAGCAACAAAGACTAGTAGGTATAGAGTGGGACACCCTGTAGTTACCTTTTAGTTGTCACACTGAAGATTTGATATGACTAATAACATATTATTATAACGTGAATGACGAGAGAGACCAGAGAGTGACCCACGTGACATTGCACGGGACGCTGACACGTCAGTGTGACAACTAGAAGTCCCAAAAAGTTATTATCGTTTAAGGATAAGTTTAGCTCATTTGACATGTCTTTCATCTAAAAGATTACATTTTCTCAAGGCCTGATTTATTGTTAATAACGTTCAAACTTCAAATACAATTTTCTAGCAGTTTAGTATTAATTAGGCGTAGCACGATTCACGAACAATGAAAAAGGAAGAAAAAAAATTAAATTGACATGATTAGCGTAATTATTATTCATAAAAAACTTAATTAACAAACTTATCACAATAAATATAGTAAATGTGCACCACACTAAAACCCCACAAACAATGTAGAATGTGGAATTGAGGGCAGGGCCACATGGGATACCACAAAATACACACGGTACAGTAATATCACAGTAATAATATGTATAAACTCTATAAAGTACACAGTGTACACACCGGGAGTTAACTTGTGTGCTTTAACTGTGAAGGAGAATAATATTTGGAGACACAAAAGAGTTGCCTGACAGGGAGGTTGGACACTTCCTTAATTCAAATATTTTATTTGGTAGATTCACAGACAAATCATACGCTGGTCCGACACCAGTATTTTATGTGTATAACTCATATAATTGCACAAGTGTGGCGACTGTGTTACCCATGTAAGTGATGTATCGTCAAAAGGCTTAATGAAAACCTTGTGACGAGGAAACAACAGCTCCATATGAGGTATAATTAATGCTCATAAACAATCTTTTCATCACTCAATTCCTCTGTAAATTCTTTTCATTCTCCGTAGTTACGACTCGAGGGAAGATTGGAAAATAAAGCGTCGAATCCGTTTTTTGTCATAGAAAAGAAATTTGCGGAGCTAATACTGCTGGTAATAACGACAAATTAATGACAGCAGTTTTTAGAGCGGCGGATTAATAACGGATTTTATGCACGAATGGTAAAGGCGAGGAATAAAATATCGAGTTTTATAATACGAACACTTTTTACGGTCACCGTCCTACAATTCACTAGAAAGTTAGAACTTTTAAAAACACCTGTGCTACTGTTTGTTGTTTGTTTGTTTATAGAACCCGTCCCCAATCTCGTATCGGAAAATGACTAAACTCAGGTCTGAGTGTGAATACGGGTGGTACCTGCAAGAGTGTTCATTAAGCATTTAGAGTTCTGTAAAACTGCAGTTACAATTGTGCTAGAGTATTTTTAGTATATACGATTGGTATCAGAAATATATCCCTACATGCTTCCAAAATTTGTAAAGCCGTAGTACATACATATCACACTACACCGGAGCCTACACAGTGCAATCTCCTCCATACCAGTCGATCTGCGCCGCGTATGTTTATATAAGCGTGCGGCGCAGACTGGAGGAAACCACACTCTGCAAGTTCGATCCAGTGCAATGCTACATGTACGTACTACGGCTTCATCTCCAACTTTCTGCACAATGTACTGGAATGTTTTGAAGGAAAAGAATGAACAAAAAAAAAGTGATATATATAAATAAAATCAGCGATTTAATGTTAGCCTTAGGAGGGTAACTTTAATTCCCTGGTTTCTAAAATCAGCTTTTTAATAAAATAAAATAAAGTATGTAACGTCGATACCAAACCGATTATTGAGCGATAATAACTGAGTAGTTTATTCCTGGGTTGCGGAGTCATTCAGATGTTCCAGTTTTCGAATGTGGTTCTTGTTCAGTTCTTGACCAGAAGTGTCTAATGAAGTAAGTCAGACAAGCAAACTCTTCCTTTAATGCTGATATAAGTCGTCTCAATCCCAGAAATTATGAATGATA
>NC_087073.1:9790410-9987910 GCF_026151205.1 Bolinopsis microptera | reverse complement strand
CACTTATTTCAAGACTAGTGTAACCCGGCCTTCGGCCGGGATTTCACTGCCGCAGTTAAAAAGGGTAGGAGTAATTACCCGCTGAGTCAAAACCCGCATTAAGTGACCCAATAGTTTCTTAAACAATAATCTCATAATCAGTTATTTCTTGTGGATAATTAAGTCATTATAGCCATGAGGCACCACATTCCATGATCATAAGGTCTGAACACCGACTATTACACCTCATCACTCCCGTCTTGAACCGCTTTCCATTTTTATTTAAATCGTTATAGAAATTAACCCTTGTTAACTCCGCACCACACCCGCCTATTATATTTGAAAACACGCATAACATTGTCGTATGAACTCTCTCTCTCTCTCTCTCTGCAGTCCAAACAGACCCCAAACACTAACAGTCCCCTCCCCTAATAAGCTTATGGTATAACATTACAGCGAATCTTCTGGGCTAATCCAATTATGACGCTACTTAAATGCAGCTATAACATATTATACAGTAATGAGAGAGAGAGAGAGAGAAAGAGAGAGCAAGCCCCGTAACTCTTGCCGTTCTGCTCAAGCTATTTTATGTAACATTTGTGGTACGAAACCATCAATTAAACCACTTACCACCGGCCGATTTAAAAAAATTTGCTTATGGGCTTCATCAGAGTTTTGTCGGCACTATACCGAAAAAAAACAGTCCCGTAACTCTTACCGTTTTTTTTGTATAACCGACCGGAAATTACACACAGACATCAGACACACACACACACATTCTGGTGTTATTAAGGTGATATCTCAGCTTCTGATTGGAGCTAAGCGTTCATCTTGGGCATTGAAATGGTCAGTATCATCATATTGATTGGGGTAGAGCGTGGTTTTAAAGTCTTCAGACTTCGGGTTGTTGAGTTATTAGGTAATATGCCATTTTTACGCTCTCGCGAGTAGCAATTTATGCACTTATTTCAAGAAATCTCAGCTTCTGATTGGAGCTAAGCGTTCATCTTGGGCATTGAAATAGTAAGAATGATTAGATTAAGTAGCATCGAGCATGGTTTTAAAGTCTTCAGACTTCGGGTTATTAAATGATTACGTCAATCCTTTTTTACACTCTTGCAAGTATGGTCACTGCAATGGTGAAAATATTTATTAAATGGACATTAATTAAATGCCAGGAAAAAAAGTTGTTTGCCAAGAAATATCAGTAAAATTACACTAAAACCTCTAGTATAGCTCTAATATAGCTCTAGGAACATGCTTATCCCCACTTAATTTTATCATTCTGACCATTTTAATGCCCATGATAGGCGCTTAGCTTCAATCAGAAGCTGAGATATCTTCTAATAAGTGTATCAATCGCTACTTGCAAGAGCGTAAAAATATGTTTTAACCAAATAATTCAACAACCTGAAGTCTGAAGACTTGGAAAATATGCTCACCCCACTCAATGTAATGATTCTGAACATTTTAATGCCCTAGATGAGCGCTTAGCTGCAATCAGAAGCTGAGATATCTTGAAATAAGTCCATCAATCGCTACTTGTGAGAGCGTAAAAATGGGATTCGACCTAATAACTCAACAACCTGAAGTCTCAAGACTTTTAAACAATGCTCTACCCCACTAATTGTGATCATTCTGACCATTTCGATGCCCAAGATGAACGCTTAGCTCCAATCAGAAGCTGAGATATTTCGAAATAGGTGCACAAATTGCTACTCGCGAGAGCGTAAAAATGGCATATTACCTAATAGCTCAACAACCCGAAGTCTGGAGACTTTAAAACCATGCTCTACCCCACTGATCAATATGATGATTTTGACCATTTTAATGCCCGAGATGAGCACCTAGCTCCAATCAGAAGCTGAGATATCTTGAAATAAGTGTAATAATGGTTACGCGCAAGATTGCCAGTATAGTAAAATCAGATTTTTGGCGATTTCTCAAAAACTAAGTCTCTTAGGCTTTAAGTATCTCCATAGCACTAAGATAAAAATATATCTTAGGCACATTTTTATTCATAGCTGAGGTCCGTATCTCAATTTCAGAAGCTGGAATAATTTATAGTGGGGGTCACGATATGGGTGTGGTCAAAAAGGGCGTGAATCCGAGAAATGCCCCACTGGTGAAAAAGTGTACCCGAGTAATTAGCGTTATTTAGGACCATATAAGTCGGATTACATCGAGAAAATTAGCGGACGTTCCAATGTGTGCTGGACTTTTTCCAGGTCCAGGATTATTATAAGATTGTTAAAAGATCACAATTATATTGGCAAGAATATGAAATCTCATCTTATTACCTTATATTATTATAACCACACACTTGAAGCATCCCAGTATGTATTAGGTATCATAGGACTCGATGACTATTATAGAGTTCAACTGTCATAATTCTTCCACATCTTCTGTTGATAATATATATTATATATATATATATATATTTCGTTGCTGTACTCCTACACATTAAAAGTCGGTGTTGATTAGATCTTCGAAATTCTTTGCATCATTTATTATACATCGTTATCTCAAATTATATATATACTAGAAAGCCCGTGGTAACATGGATGAAGCTATTAGTATTCTTTAAAAGAAAGTTTTAAGCGCATAAATAAATATCCATCCAAACCAAAGATACAGAATAAAACATTTAACACTTTACACAGCATTAGCCCCTATTTTTCAACAACATATCTTCATGTAATCAAAGTGAACCTGAGATCAGTGTTGAACCAAACAATTTGCCCTCAGTTCTAGTAGTTATAATAATTTATAGTACTCCTCCAAGAATCACCTTATTTTCAAATGTCAGTGATTTTAATCATTGTTAGTTCTTCCTTTCAGTCTCCTATTGACATATTGACACTAATGATACCCCTGTTTTAGATCGCACTGCAGTTATGGCCTGGATATTAACTTTCAGTCTCCTATTGAAATATTGACACTAATGATACCCCTGTTTTAGATCGCACTGCAGTTATGGCCTGGATATTTACTTTCAGTCTCCTATTGAAATATTGACACTAATGATACCCCTGTTTTAGATCGCACTGCAGTTATGGCCTGGATATTTACTTTCAGTCTCCTATTGAAATATTGACACTAATGATACCCCTGTTTTAGATCGCACTGCTGTTATGGCCTGGATATTTACTTTCAGTCTCCTATTGAAATATTGACACTAATGATACCCCTGTTTTAGATCGCACTGCAGTTATGGCCTGGATATTTACTTTTAGTCTCCTATTGAAATATTGACACTAATGATACCCCAGTTTTAGATCGCACTGCAGTTATGGCCTGAATATTTACTTTCAGTCTCCTATTGAAATATTGACACTAATGATACCCCTGTTTTAGATCGCACTGCAGTTATGGCCTGGATATTTACTTTCAGTCTCCTATTGAAATATTGACACTAATGATACCCCTGTTTTAGATCGCACTGCAGTTATGGCCTGGATATTTACTTTCAGTCTCCTATTGAAATATTGACACTAATGATACCCCTGTTTTAGATCGCACTGCAGTTATGGCCTGGATATTTACTTTCAGTCTCCTATTGAAATATTGACACTAATGATACCCCTGTTTTAGATCGCACTGCTGTTATGGCCTGGATATTTACTTTCAGTCTCCTATTGAAATATTGACACTAATGATACCCCTGTTTTAGATCGCACTGCAGTTATGGCCTGGATATTTACTTTTAGTCTCCTATTGAAATATTGACACTAATGATACCCCTGTTTTAGATCGCACTGCAGTTATGGCCTGGATATTTACTTTTAGTCTCCTATTGAAATATTGACACTAATGATACCCCAGTTTTAGATCGCACTGCAGTTATGGCCTGAATATTTACTTTCAGTCTCCTATTGAAATATTGACACTAATGATACCCCTGTTTTAGATCGCACTGCAGTTATGGCCTGGATATTTACTTTTAGTCTCCTATTGACATATTAAAACTAATGATACCCCTGTTTTAGATCGCACTGCAGTTATGGCCTGGATATTTACTTTTAGTCTCCTATTGAAATATTGACACTAATGATACCCCTGTTTTAGATCGCACTGCAGTTATGGCCTGGATATTTACTTTTAGTCTCCTATTGACATATTGACACTAATGATACCCCTGTTTTAGATCGCACTGCAGTTATGGCCTGGATATTTACTTTTAGTCTCCTATTGAAATATTGACACTAATGATACCCCTGTTTTAGATCGCACTGCAGTTATGGCCTGGATATTAACTTTCAGTCTCCTATTGAAATATTGACACTAATGATACCCCTGTTTTAGATCGCACTGCAGTTATGGCCTGGATATTTACTTTTAGTCTCCTATTGACATATTGACACTAATGATACCCCTGTTTTAGATCGCACTGCAGTTATGGCCTGGATATTTACTTTCAGTCTCCTATTGAAATATTGACACTAATGATACCCCTGTTTTAGATCGCACTGCAGTTATGGCCTGGATATTAACTTTCAGTCTCCTATTGAAATATTGACACTAATGATACCCCTGTTTTAGATCGCACTGCAGTTATGGCCTGGATATTTACTTTCAGTCTCCTATTGAAATATTGACACTAATGATACCCCTGTTTTAGATCGCACTGCAGTTATGGCCTGGATATTAACTTTCAGTCTCCTATTGAAATATTGACACTAATGATACCCCTGTTTTAGATCGCACTGCAGTTATGGCCTGGATATTTACTTTCAGTCTCCTATTGAAATATTGACACTAATGATACCCCTGTTTTAGATCGCACTGCAGTTATGGCCTGGATATTTACTTTCAGTCTCCTATTGAAATATTGACACTAATGATACCCCTGTTTTAGATCGCACTGCAGTTATGGCCTGGATATTTACTTTTAGTCTCCTATTGACATATTAAAACTAATGATACCCCTGTTTTAGATCGCACTGCAGTTATGGCCTGGATATTTACTTTTAGTCTCCTATTGAAATATTGACACTAATGATACCCCTGTTTTAGATCGCACTGCAGTTATGGCCTGGATATTTACTTTTAGTCTCCTATTGACATATTGACACTAATGATACCCCTGTTTTAGATCGCACTGCAGTTATGGCCTGGATATTTACTTTTAGTCTCCTATTGAAATATTGACACTAATGATACCCCTGTTTTAGATCGCACTGCAGTTATGGCCTGGATATTAACTTTCAGTCTCCTATTGAAATATTGACACTAATGATACCCCTGTTTTAGATCGCACTGCAGTTATGGCCTGGATATTTACTTTTAGTCTCCTATTGACATATTGACACTAATGATACCCCTGTTTTAGATCGCACTGCAGTTATGGCCTGGATATTTACTTTTAGTCTCCTATTGAAATATTGACACTAATGATACCCCTGTTTTAGATCGCACTGCAGTTATGGCCTGGATATTAACTTTCAGTCTCCTATTGAAATATTGACACTAATGATACACCTGTTTTAGATCGCACTGCAGTTATGGCCTGGATATTAACTTTCAGTCTCCTATTGAAATATTGACACTAATGATACCCCTGTTTTAGATCGCACTGCAGTTATGGCCTGGATATTTACTTTCAGTCTCCTATTGAAATATTGACACTAATGATACCCCTGTTTTAGATCGCACTGCAGTTATGGCCTGGATATTAACTTTCAGTCTCCTATTGAAATATTGACACTAATGATACACCTGTTTTAGATCGCACTGCAGTTATGGCCTGGATATTTACTTTCAGTCTCCTATTGAAATATTGACACTAATGATACCCCTGTTTTAGATCGCACTGCAGTTATGGCCTGGATATTTACTTTCAGTCTCCTATTGAAATATTGACATTAATGATACCCCTGTTTTAGATCGCACTGCAGTTATGGCCTGGATATTAACTTTCAGTCTCCTATTGAAATATTGACACTAATGATACCCCTGTTTTAGATCGCACTGCAGTTATGGCCTGGATATTAACTTTCAGTCTCCTATTGAAATATTGACACTAATGATACCCCTGTTTTAGATCGCACTGCAGTTATGGCCTGGATATTTACTTTCAGTCTCCTATTGACATATTGACATTAATGATACCCCTGTTTTAGATCGTACTGCAGTTATGGCCTAAATATTTACTTTTAGTCTCCTATTGAAATATTGACACTAATGATACCCCTGTTTTAGATCGCACTGCTGTTATGGCCTGGATATTTACTTTTAGTCTCCTATTGACATATTGACACTAATGATACCCCTGTTTTAGATCGCACTGCAGTTATGGCCTGGATATTTACTTTTAGTCTCCTATTGAAATATTGACACTAATGATACCCCTGTTTTAGATCGCACTGCTGTTATGGCCTGGATATTTACTTTCAGTCTCCTATTGAAATATTGACACTAATGATACCCCTGTTTTAGATCGCACTGCTGTTATGGCCTGGATATTTACTTTCAGTCTCCTATTGAAATATTGACACTAATGATACCCCTGTTTTAGATCGCACTGCTGTTATGGCCTGGATATTTACTTTTAGTCTCCTATTGAAATATTGACACTAATGATACCCCTGTTTTAGATCGCACTGCTGTTATGGCCTGGATATTTACTTTTAGTCTCCTATTGAAATATTGACACTAATGATACCCCTGTTTTAGATCGCACTGCTGTTATGGCCTGGATATTTACTTTTAGTCTCCTATTGAAATATTGACACTAATGATACCCCTGTTTTAGATCGCACTGCTGTTATGGCCTGGATATTTACTTTTAGTCTCCTATTGAAATATTGACACTAATGATACCCCTGTTTTAGATCGCACTGCTGTTATGGCCTGGATATTTACTTTCAGTCTCCTATTGAAATATTGACACTAATGATACCCCTGTTTTAGATCGCACTGCTGTTATGGCCTGGATATTTACTTTTAGTCTCCTATTGAAATATTGACACTAATGATACCCCTGTTTTAGATCGCACTGCTGTTATGGCCTGGATATTTACTTTCAGTCTCCTATTGAAATATTGACACTAATGATACCCCTGTTTTAGATCGCACTGCTGTTATGGCCTGGATATTTACTTTTAGTCTCCTATTGAAATATTGACACTAATGATACCCCTGTTTTAGATCGCACTGCAGTTATGGCCTGGATATTTACTTTTAGTCTCCTATTGAAATATTGACACTAATGATACCCCTGTTTTAGATCGCACTGCTGTTATGGCCTGGATATTTACTTTTAGTCTCCTATTGAAATATTGACACTAATGATACCCCTGTTTTAGATCGCACTGCAGTTATGGCCTGGATATTTACTTTTAGTCTCCTATTGAAATATTGACACTAATGATACCCCTGTTTTAGATCGCACTGCAGTTATGGCCTGGATATTTCACCAGGCGGTTAAGCTTGCGGGTAACGCCAGCAAAGAGATGATGAGAGTTGTGGATAACGCGGCAGAAACTGTTGTCGTTGAAACTGGCATTGGAAAAGCGTTTGAAATTGTTACAGGTCTGCATGTCAAACCAGATGTGTTTCAGAATGGGATCGACGTAGAAGCACCGGATGATACCTATGGGCTCTTTAACAACCCCCTGGTGAAGCTCGAGGGACAGGTCATCAAGCTGAAAAGCTCAGATGGAGATTTTGGTGGAAACAGCAATGGCAAAGTTCTGGTGCATGGAATCAAAGTGACTTCATACACTACTGAAGTGGACAAGAATGGAGTTGTTGCTGAAGGGAACGTTGGTCTATACTTCTCGACAGATGTTGAACACAAGGGTCGTCTGATTCGAATGATAACACCAGAAGAGTTATACACTGCGGGGAAACAGACGTGTTATGAACTTGGCGTTTCGGAAATGATGGGCGACGGTATTGACCATGTTATTAATGCGGTATGCCCTGGGATGACTCTGAAAGAGTTGTGCCATAATCTCTCAAGTACCATTTGGTACTTCCGAGTTGACGGAGGAGTCGGTTTGGGCGTAGGAGGGGCGCTAAAGAACGGAATGGATACTTCCGTCAGCTTCTTTTCTAAAGACAAAGGCGACATGAAAGTTGATTTCACATGTTACGGTTGCTCCGGGCTGTGCCCCGTTGGATTCTTCATAGGCGTGTCCAAGAACCCGGTGGGCGGGAAGAAGTATGCAATTTACCTCGCACCCTCTGTTGGTATGGAAATCGAATGTGTTGAAGCTGGAGTTTCTGTTGCAGTTGATCTTGTACTCGCGTTTGATGATGAGGAGGTGCACGGTAGGCTTAAGGTAATATACTAATATAATACATTATATTATAGCCTGTACAATATATTTTGTTCATTGTACATTGTGTAAATTGTTGACTTTAGATGCAGTGCCACGTGATCTGATTTGATTACTTTTACATCTAGAAAACGTGACAAGTGATCGCTTGCAGAGGTAGCTTTGCCAACTCGCTTGAACTTGAAGTTGCCAGATTTCACCCTGTGTCGGTGATTACGGCCTGACCTGAAACCGGGCCCAGCTTCGAAGAGCTTTGACGATTTGTTTCTCGAGCTCCGCAAAATTAGAAAATTCCCAACCAAACACCTTGTAAATTACAGGATCTGCTGAAGGGAATCTCTCGCCTTCCAGGAGTTGGAGGGCTCATGCAGATGTGTCTGGAGTAGCTGTAGAACAGGTACGTTGGCCGTTGACCACAAAATGGGCTAAGAATGAGTGAAGAGACAATTATGCATGAAAAGTTAATTTTTTGATGATATTTTTGTCCATATTTTTTCTAGTATATAGCTCTTTTGGATCTTTTTCTAGTATATATAGCTCTTTTGGATCTTTTTAATTTAGTTTTAAATCTTTTTTGTTGGTGATGTAATTGGGTTTTGTCCGTGAACATGACGTGAACATGACGTGAATCATTGATTTTCTTTTAAATATATGTTACCGTTCGCGTTATATATTACCGTATAAATATAATTATTTATTAAGCTAAAGCAGAGATGTGATGTCATTTGTCAGACGCAGACTGCGTTTTAATTTACTAAGAACCTGTATAATCTCTATCAGGGGTTACAGAGGTACCAGAACTCTTCCACCCACAGCAATAAGTGATTTGGACCTTCCTTTGAGTTTTAATAAACAACACTAAAATGTGTGTGAGAATTGCTGGTACACGTTCACAGCTGACAAGTTACCCCCCAGTTCCATGGCCGGGTATTTTCACGTGTATGTTCACGTGTACGGTTCACGGGTTTGTTCGCGTGTACGGTTCACGTGTACGGTTCACGTGTACGGTTCACGTGTACGGTTCACGTGTACGGTTCACGTGCACGGTTCGCGTGTTCGGTTCACGTGTACGGTTTACGTGTACGTTTCACGTGTACGGTTCACGTGCACGGTTCACGTGTACGGTTCACGTGTACGGTTCACGTGTATGGTTCACGTGTATGGTTCACGTGTATGGTTCACGTGTATGGTTCACGTGTATGGTTCACGTGTATGGTTCGAACGTGTATGGTTCACGTGTATCATGGTTCACGTGTATGGTTCACGTGTACGCGGGTACGGGCACAAAATGTAGTACCCGTGTCTGTACCCGCAAACCTACCCGGCACCCGTGAAAATACCCGGCCATAGAACTGGGGGTAAGGCTTGAAATACATACCACATTGTTACAATACTTGAGATTACTGATTAGTGGTGCAGCTTAAAAATGTTAAAATGAATATCATTGATATGATGAGGCGAATTGGCATATTTTTTTGAATTGGCATATTTTTCATCAAGAATGGCATGCAGGATCAGGTTATGGAGCTCAGCAAATCCCTCAGTGAGCTAAATTTGTTAGGATCAAAAGCAGGGGTAAGAGGGTGCAAATGTTGTGAAGGGGGCAATGCTATTTTTAAATAATTGCACGGTACATTTATTTTTAATTGTAATTGACGAAATGAGAGTCTCCACTCAGTGTGTTAAAACATAATTCTTTGTCGACGTTTCGGCTACATGCCTTTGTCATAAACAGGACGTACTGAAAACTTACATAGCTGCAAAGATACAATGTTAAAATAATCTATTAATACTACGAAATATAACAACAACAAATAACATCTTGAAACCCAACAACGATCACAAATTTCTCCAAAAGAAACATAAAATATAACGGCTAAAAGAATCCACACCGCAACAAGCCGTGAACAATTCCTCATAGTACTACAAACATTTTACCAAGATAGCTCCTTCATAAAACTGAGTAATCAAAAAATATATACATATATTCTGATTTTTTATCTGCAAAGCCAAAAAATCACATTTTCTCCCATAACTTCAAAGGGAAGCATTTTAGGGTGTTTTGTTGTTCATAACTTATATATAAATGTGCTAGTTGCGGTTATTTTGCACCCTTCAAAAAGTCACTAGCACATTCGTATCAAAATTTTAGAAAAATCAGTAAATATTAAAAACGAAAAATGTGCCTAAATTTGTTGTTTGGCTTTGAGGTCCAATATATCAGAAGGTGAATGAGTAAAAACATTTTTGAGGGCATCAAAAACTGCGCCAGAATTCAGAGAACAATTTGATGTCAAGCATCAAATAATCCGATCTTCCCTGACTGACTTTTTGTTAACGGGTGATACTCGTAAAATATCTGTTCCATATATTGGAACAGGGACCGTGGAACAGGACCGTCGACGAGTCCAACTCGGCGCGCGTCCTGGTAGGTTGTAAACCTACAAACTTTTTGTTAAAATAAGCCTGAAAAGGACAATTTTAGCTTTTTGACTTTAAAAATTCATAACACACCAGCCTTTTTAGATACGATATCAAGATTTTACACACACCTTGACATAGATGTGAATAAACGGCGAGCAAAATTTCAACCCGATACCGCAAGAAATAATTAACTTATAGCGTCTCAACCACAAAATAATTTTTTCCGAAAATTGCACTCTTAACCAGGAAATGCTCGATTAAAAAAATGGGAATTCTCAAAATAATTTTGTTTGGTGTGGAAACGGTGCGCTAGAAGGTCACTGAACTGCCTATGAGGTCATTTGGTCTGGACAGATTTGGGGTATGCCCCCTTAATAAGCTTTATTACAATTCGTAAGCCGTGAATGAATGGGAAAAGCGAGCGACCGATTTCATTCTCGGTATCAATTTGCATTTGCGGACGGTTATTCGAATTAATATCATTTCCTTTTGTTTGGAAAAGAGAGACACTGGCAGCGGTACACTCTACCCATGATTATGGGTTTTGGTCAAATATCATCTCTTTTTGATTATAATTATGTCAGGATAATTTACAAAGCCGAAATGTAAACTCATAACTTCATTAATATTTATATTAATAATTAGGAGGTAATTTCATCGATTTCGAAATTTTACCTGACTGGATATGGCACTTTTTACTCATTCAAGTAGGCATTAAATTCATATATAATGCCATTTAAATATCGTGGGAAAGCAGAATTTATTCGAAATCACGAATGAGCAAAATTCTCACCTTTCACACGTGCAAACTTTGAGCGGACGTTGCGTGCGCATACAATATTGAATCACCGTAAATTTTTGCATAGGAGTATTTTGTATATAGTTTAATTTGACCAAAACCCATAATCATGGGTAGAGTGGACCGCTGCCAGTGTCTCTCTTTCCCAAACAAAAGGAAATGATATTAATTTGATTGACCGTTCTCAAATGCAAAATGATACCGAGAATGAAATCGGCCGCTCGCTTTTCCCATTCATTCACGGCTTACGAATTGTATAAATAAGTTTCGATTGATTACATCAATCAGATGCTGTAAAAATCTCTTTGGGTTGCGTTCGGGTCGATACCTAGTATTTCGGGGTAAGGGACAAGGGTGGTAGTTATTACTTATTGAATAAGCTGAAGTTTATTGAATCTTTATTGCCGAGTACAGCTGCCTTTGGGTAGTTCTTCTTAATCTATTACAATTGTAAATAAACGGGAAAAGCGAGCGACCGATTTCATTCTCGGTATCATTTTGCATTTGAGAACGGTCAATCAAATTAATATCATTTCCTTTTGTTTGGGAAAGAGAGACACTGGCAGCGGTCCACTCTACCCATGATTATGGGTTTTGGTCAAATATCATCTCTTTTTGATTATTATGTCAGGGTACTTTATAAAGTCGAAATATATAAACTGATATCTTCATTAATAAGGAGGAAGTTTCAACGATTTCGAAATTTTTCCTTTAAAAACATTTCCTTGTGTTTAGGGAAGCATATCGGTCGATCACTGACTGAATATGCCACTTAATACTCATTCAAGTTGGCATTAAATTCATATATAATGACATTAAACTGTCGTGGCATTAAGCAGAATTTGTTGGAAATCACGAATGAGCAAAATTCTCACCTTTCGCACGTGCAAACTTTGAGCGGACATTGCGTGCGCATCCAATATTGAATCGCCGTAAATTTTTGCATGTAATTGTTTTATATATAGCTTGATAAGCATGCAAAGTTTCAAAGTATTTCAAGAAGAACTGTAATCACAACGGCAATCTAAAGTTGACAGAAAATGACGAAAACAGCAATTTTCAGTGATTTTAGCAATTTTCTATCAATTTGGGCGTGTCCCCACGTGTGCAACTTTTCGATTTTTAACTTTAAAACTAGCCTAATGCACAATTTATACCTATAGGAAGCAGAACTGAGCTCCACAACCCAAGGCATGGCCCAACACCAGAGAATACTAAATCGCAAAATTGACGTTTTTATAAAATAATTCTTCAAAAAAGCACAAACTTCAATGACGAATATCTTTATGAAGGAGCAAGCTAAAAAAACTTTCCGGTAGATTTTCAGAATGCTTGAACAATTATCTAAGGTGAAAATTTCCTCAGATTTTGAATACGATTACTCCTTAATGGTTTAAAATTAATTTTAAAAGTTATTACTTTGTCAAAAATTAAGTTTTAAAAACGGTTAACTTGATGACGTCATCAAGGGGTGTTTATGACGTCAAATAATTTTTGTATACAATGTAAACTAAAGTGTAAACAATTATTTGCAAGACCTGTGGTCGGAAATGGCTGTATCTTTTATACTTTTGAATCTATGGACACTTAAATACAGGCTACAATTGACTGGCAAAGCGTCTATCCCTGAATATGTATCACGACAATCTATCGTAAAACAGGGGTTCTAGAAAACCCATTTCCCGATGCTCCTGAAACCTGAAACTTTTTTTGCAGTCGATTTGGTCAACGTCTAGACGCCCTGAAAAATTTCAGATCTCTAACTCAATTTTAACATGGTTTTTAAGGCACCTGAATATGGCGATTTTGGGTTTTTTACCGAATTTCGTATAACAGTGCTGGCGAGTATTTTATGCAAATTTCTTAAAAATCTCAACATAACTATTTTTTATTCCTGTCATCTTTGACATCAAATTATAATGTTTTGAACTAAAAATAAATCTGCTGAACGACTTCCGATGAGTCTTAATGCCTGGAAAACTCTTACTGGGCCGCGCTCAGCCTGTCGCCCTGTCATTCCGCCTAATCTCTATTCGGTTGTTTACCAACATTAAAGCCTGGGGTCCTCAGGTAAGGAAAACTCCCGCCTCCGGCCGGAGTGCACGCTTCGCGTGCACAAAAGAGGCTTGTAACGTGTACCAAAGGGGGTGTAATAGTAAAGGGGGTATAATAGTAAAGGGGGTATAATAGTAAATGGGGAACATAGTATACCCACAATAAATGCAACGGTTGTGCTTGCCAGCACTGTGATAAGCATGCAAAGTTTCAGAAGATTTCATATAGAACTTGGATCACAACGGGACTCCAAAGTTGATAAAAATGGTGAAAACAGCAATTTTCAGTAATTTTAGCAATTTTCTATAAATTTGGGAGTGTCCCCTCGTGTGCAACTTTTCGATTTTCAACTTTAAAATTAGCCTATAACACAATTTAGACCTTTAAAAAGCAAAATTGACCTCCACAACCCAAGGGATGGCCCAACACCAGAGAATACTAATTCACAACTTTTGTGTTTTTATAAAATTATTCTTCAAAAAAGCACTTACTTCAATAGCAAATATCTTTATGAAGGAGCAAAGTAAGAAACTTTTCCGGTAGATTTTCTGAATGCTTGAACAATTATCTAAGATGAAAATGTCCTAAGATTTTGAATAAAATTACTCCTTAATGGTTTAAAATCGATTTGAAAAGTTATTACTTTGTCAAAAATCAAGTTTTATTTATCCAACCGGATAATATCCAGATATCAGTAACACTTAATTTGATGACGTCATCAAGTGATGATGATGAAGATACATTATTTTTTAATATAATGTAAACTAAAGTATAAACAATTATCTTTAAAACCTGTGGTTCGAAATGACTGTATCTTTTATACTTCTGAATCTACGGACACTTAAATGTAGGCTACAATTGACTGCCAAAGCGTCTATACATATATACTATACTTCACGACAATCTGTTGTAAAACAGGGGTTCCAGAAAACCCACTTCCCGATACTCCTGAAACATGAAAAAAATTTTACAGTCGATTTGAACAAGGTCTAGACGCCCTGCAAAGTTTCAGATATCTAACTCAATTTTAACATGGTTTTTAAGGCACCTGAATATGGCGATTTTGGGTTTTTTACCTAATTTCGTATAACTGATAACATGCTGGCGCGTATTTTGCGCAAATTTCTTAAAAACCTCCACATAACTATTTCTTATTCCTGTCATCTTTAACATTGAATTAGAATGTTTTGAACTTAAATATACCTGCTGAACTACTTTCGATGAGTCTTAATGCCTGGAAAACAATAAAGGGGATATACTAGTATAGGGGGTAAATAGTATTGTGAATATAAGGGCGACGGTAATGCTTGCCAGCATTGTGATATATACTTCGCTATGGGGTGGTCAGAAGATATGATGGCCCCGTCAAGTCTTGACGAAACTCGACATAGGTCACATAGGTAGGTCACATATATCGCTATTAGGGATGAGATCATTCCAAATTTTGGTAGAGGTGTACATAATGATAAAGTTCTGTTAGGAAATATCTAATCTCAGTAATGATATCGATTCACGTACTCTAGTTCGACACGCACTATAGTATTAGTTCGACAGCTTAAGTTCGTCAGATAGGTATTGTACTATTATATATTCTCCAGTTCGACAAATAGTTTCTAGGTTTGTGATCCAATTCCAAAGGCTATGAGTATTGGTCACAGAAGATACTACCTGTCATAATTATAGAGTCTAGCGAACTCTATCCACAGGTTAGTCATGCAGTGGCTCACAGTCACCATCTGATGACATCTCTTTTTTTGATTTTCGGACTCTCAGACTATCTAGTTGAGTGTGTACCACAACCTAGCACACTGCCTAAACGTTCGGAACTCCCGGACGCTATGTGGCAAGCCTGCTCCCTGGCCTAGTACATAGTACTAGTTTTTTTAAACCAAAAAACGATTTTTTCATGAAACCAAATATTTGATAAAATTAAATATCTTCCACTAATCCCGTGGATATCGGAGTTGATATAGTAATGAAAATGGGGCAATTATTGGTGCAAAATACGCTGCTTTTAGCTGTAACTGCATAATGTCTGATGATTGGATATGCTTTAAATTTTCTGACACTTTCCTTGTAAGTCTTTGAGTAAGCTTACCAATTTTTGTCAAAATTGGATCAGGGGAAGATCACTCAATACGCATTTGTTTCAAGCTGTAAAACTGATTACGGAGGGTGGGGGGGGGGGGGGGGGTAAAAATCTTCCAAAAAATGGTTACGTAATATGTGAACGACCCCATGGCCATATTGATATAGACACATTTCATAATCATATGCATCAAATTGGAAATGGATGTGTTTTCGGTAGAGATATAGCGCGCGCATATTTTGTTTTACCTACTATGTACTAGTACTACTAGTACTACTACTAGTACTACTATAAGGTGGCGCTCAGACTGCCATTCTCAATTCTGCCGCAGCTTCAATCGTGTTTTAGTTTATGAACATTATTAGTATTAGCTATATAATAAGATCCCCGGGTAATCTTTCACAGGAGAATCTGATGCGTAAGTTGTGTTACACTTACACGATTGCCGCGGACAAGAGTGAAGAGATATGCTAAATCATAAATGTGATGTCCCCAACTGTGACGATTAGATTACAGTGATGAGCAAGAACGCTGCAGCATGCTCCAGTTTTACGCAGACCTGAACCTTTGAACTTAATTTTCAAACAAAATTTCAAAATTATGGTTGTAGTGATATCATGTAAAAATAAAGCTTGTTGCTACGAAAACGATGCTTTTGATTTATCAATAAAATTTTAAAGCGGGTGAATTCATAGAGTATATCAAAAATAGTATATTGGTTGCCAATTGGTTGATAATCATATAAAAGTTAGTACTAACATTAAAAAAGACTTGTTACTTTAAAATCCCTTTTAAAAGTACACAAGCAGTGAGCTTAAACGTTCTGATAAAAATTGATATTATACATTAAACAACTACGATCCGATCGCATAACAACTCATTATTGCGAATGTGAATTGAATTGCGGCAAGGAATCTTAATTTACAAAATTACAATAATCGTTAACATCAAACTCAAAAGTTAACACCAAATCATTCATTTGGCCAACACACTTCATCATTCGAAGCAAATCTTATAAAAACAATGCATCATGCTCGCTTGAGACTGGGTAGAAACGTGGGCGAATTTTTCCCTTGTAGTTTGTTTGAAACAAGCATGCAATATTCGGTTTTCCAATTAAATTTAATGGCGCACATAAAATTTGTGTTTCTCGATTGATTGATCCATCAGTTAAGAAAAATAAAATCTTTTCCGAAGAAAGCTCGCTTATAAATTCAAGTCCTCAGCTGCAATAACATGACGTCACTACCAGTATTACGTCCGTCTAGTAACATGACGTATAATGACGTCACATGACGTAAGATGTGAGCTGTTTGAGTTTGGAGGGGAGGGAGAGAGGAGATAGTACCGCTATCACACGCCGTTGTGTCTGTTCGAACCTGGGTTTAGATTTGTTATTATTAAAGTGATCATCTGTGACACGCCATGACACAACTCAACAATGATTAATGAACGTACATGTCAGCAAACAGCAAGTGAGCTTGATCTTTGGAATGTTGTGCACGAGAAAGTGGGAACAAGCATAGGCGACATATAAGTGCGGTGGGTGCGGAATCGCACTATTGACATCATATCGCACTTTTCCGCACCATCGGCCGCTATTCGTTCTATTAGAATTGTGTACTTTGTACCGCTGTGTCGTGAGTACTATGAGATATGATCGATTTGCCTACAAATATGATAAGGGTTTTTGGCGCCCCTAAAAATGTGTCCTATTTCTTAAAATTTCAAAATAGAGGGGTCTCTGGGCCCCTTTGCTACGCCACATAACGTAAACCCTCAACAGATTGGAAGCAAGTAAACTTAGTCACGATTAAATGTATTATAGTTATAATTATAGCTACAGATGTAGATGATATTATAGTTTGTAAGAATTGGGGGGGGTGTAACCCAAAAAAACCCAAAAAAACCCAATCCCAGTATGACCTTTTTCAGGGTAGGAGTTGGGTTTTTTTGGGTTTTTTAAAAATTTTTCATTTGAAGGATATAAAATCATGTAGGCACCTAGCAAAACAATTATCAGTACAACTGACAACATCACTGTTGTTGTTCATCACTACAACATCACAATAGATATAATCGCTTAAATATCACCCAAAAGCAGTATTTTATTCACTGATGTGCTCAGAAGAAGTTGGCCATCCAGATATGATATCAGCCATTATGTAATGCTCACTTCGATGGCCATGGCAAATTGAGTTAGTAGGGACGCAACTCACTGATGACCCCAACCCTGACCGCAACCGGTACGAGAGGAATAAAGCTTTTCTTCTCACCTTCACGATCTCTGTTTCCGTTTTCCTGATCATCCGCTTAACGAGACACCATGCTCTATCTCCAACTGAAAGAATCTTGCAGTTACCATCAGCTGCGTGATCACATGTGATATTAAGTGATATCTTCGCTTGTTTATGGCCCTGGAGTCGCTAAAATCTTGACTGGGATGGCATTCGATCTCGCCCTCCATTGAGGCAAACCTCAACAGCCGTATCATGATGCAGAGCATCACCATACACAGTTACTATTTTCGCCCATTCCTCTGATGAGTCAATATCCTCCACTTCCTCTTCTTCATCATCTGTTTCCGCTTCGTCACTCTCTGCTCCGTCAGAAGATGGTTGGAAAGCCTCTCCTTCAAAGTTACAGTGTTCTTATCGCATCATCAAAATTTTTACAAGTAGGCAGGTGGTCTTTCAATGGTTGTGTGAAGCTTAGGTGGCCCAAGGCGTCACCGCTGGATAGAAGCTGGGTGGAAGCCCTGGTCTGATGTGAGGCTCCCAGAACTTTGAAAAGGGGTATCCTGCTGGTGCCCTCTTCCAGACACTCATCGGACAGCATGATGAAATCCACTACCTCCACGTGGTGAAGACTGGATACTGGACAGGGGGTCCAGGCTAAAGGCAGGACGGTCGACGGGAGACATTGAGCCCCGGAAGTTCAATAATTTGATCTATTGACTCCTTAACTCTTGGTCTACAAGAGGCTTTGAGACTCGTAAATCTTTACTGTGGATTGCACAGTAGCTAAAGAGGTGTTGGCTGTTACCCTGTTCAACCTAGTCTACTATGACTCAGCTAGACTGGACCACACTCTGGTAGTCAGGATACGGCTCCCTATGCCCAGGGTACCGGCCCGTACCGGGTAACGAGGTAGTCAGGGGAAGGGTTAGTCCCCGCTAAAGTGTAGCTCTGTTCTCACTCTAACCTCCTTATGCTTTGGGATAAAATCGGAAAGTCCCACACTGGAGCAGGTGACGATTGGGTAAGGATTACAACTGATGCTGTTTGGTAGAAAAAGGAAGTGTCACATTTGTCTTGTATAGCATATGTTCGTGCAATTACATGCTCAAGATACCCAAGATATTATGGTGAGAGTTAAAGATGGCTTTTGTTCAAGCGGATTGCCTTAACCTTTTACTCTTTCTCTCTTTTAGTGGCGCAAGAGTTAAGAACACAATCCACTGCCAATGTGCAGGGGACTGCACAGGATTGTGAGCCAACTGAAAAGTCAAGATGAATCTTATCAACAGCTTAAGGGTTAAAGCCCCTTATTTTTCTAGTGGAAGTGGTTGCCGGGGTAATTACGCTGCTATTACAGAAGCTGATAACTCGGTCTCCACAACACGACAACCTATTTCTACAGAAAGTCAAACAAGAAAACATCAACAAAATATGAACATCAATTGTATTGTATCATGTAAAAGGACTGCTAAGGCTAGTACATTTAACATAAGAACAGCCAGAGAACAGCACAAACGCATCGAACTTGCAGAACTATTTTCTCGAATCAAACTGCACATCCTTGGCCTGCAAGAACATCATGTAGTGCATTCTGAGCCTACCAGGATAGAAAAGATGAACAAAGGGATTCATCTAGTGACCTCATCTGCGTGGAGAAACGCAGCTGGCGCTTCTAATGGGAGAGTAGGAATCATCTTGACGAGGACAGCATATGAGGCTATTTAAGTCTTATAAAATCTTACAGCGCAAGGATCCTCACCATGTCTTTCAATGGAAAGCGCAGGCTCACTGTCATCACATGCTACAGTCCTACAGAAGCCTCATCTGATGAGGAGGCAGAAAATCTCTTTCGTCTAAAACCAAGCATCTTACTGTTAATTTAGTAGAAGAGGAGCCACACACAATAACTTCTAAGGACGGACATGCCTTAGAAGAAGTTGAGGATTTTTTCTACCCAGGAGCCTGGATAAGTACAACAGCTACAGAGCACGACTTTAGGGTACGCAAGGCCAAGGCATGGGCTGCCTACCACAAAATGAAGGCTATATGGAGGTCCAATTTGCGCCGAGATTTAAAGATCCGTCTGTCTCAAGGCTACAGTTGAATCAATCTTCCTGTATGGAACGGAAACGTGGACAATGACAGAATCTTTGAAAAGAATAGACGGATGTTACAGTAAAATGCTTTGGATGGCCCTAAACGTGGACTGGAGAGAACATCGCACCAACAAAGAGGTCTTTAAATCACTCCCAAGAGTTAGTTCGAAGATACAGGCCAGAAGAATGAGGTCGGCTGGGCACATCCAGAGATCCAGCGATATGATGACCTGGCAGTACACCAACTTCTCCTTCGGGAACCTAGCCATGGGACCAGAGGGAGGGGCAGACCACCGCTCACTTTCGTCGATAACCTAATAAGTGACACCGTACTCAAGAACACTGGGGAGATTAAGGAGCTTATGGCGGACAGAAAGCTTTGGAGACACATCATTGAGACTCGGACTCTGAAGCCGCCTTAAGTCAAGTAATTTAAGTCATGTGCTTTGACTTGCCCTTGACCTTCGTCATAGCCTCCTTCCATGACAGGAGAACACATTTGCCACATTTGGCACATTTCCACTTTGTGCATTCATATGGATTATATCTCGATGATCGAGACATCCTGTTTGCTATCGTGATAACATACTATCAATATAAACACACTCATATACTATGTAAACTATCTATTAAGTTAAGACATGAGAACAACACGTAGGTAAAACTCAGTGGGAAATAATTCACATTCAATACAATTAATGAAATGGCTAGAATTTTGTTTAAATTTTGTTTAAAAAACCCAAAAAAACCCAAAAAAACCCAATCCCAGTATTACCTTTTCTTGGGTAGGAGTTGGGTTTTTTTGGGTTACACCCCCCCCAGAATTTTAACTTATAGTTATACACAAAATGTGTAGGAATCTTAAGTTGCAAAGTTACAATACTTGAATACTCTGCATCAACTATTCTCATCACTTGAGGCCAGGGCGGAATTGCACTTTTTGCATGATATTACCGCACCTACAGGTTGCCTCTGGCCGAACAAGGGTAGAGATATGGACAATGTCACCGGAGATAAAGTGATAATATCTCACAGAGCTATTAACATTCAATAAAAATGAACAGCAACTTACCCCTAATTTTAGGAGGAGGTTTGGACATAGCTATACTCGGATCAGTATATCCCATCTGACCTGGGGCTGCTACCGGAAACTGAGCTGTGATAGGAAATAAGGTCACAAAACAATAAACATGGCATAGATCTTGACGGTTGAGATCTTTGCCCCGTATAACTTATGATTGATCGACTACTGTCAGTAACGGGCACACAGTAGTATCGTAGATAAGTAATCGGTGAAATATTGAACGTTAATAAAATGTCAGTCTCTTCTAATTCCGTTCCAAGAAAACATGTCAAACACACGTTCCCATGGGATTTGTTGAAACTTCGAACTCACAATGTATGGAGCTGATGGAGCCTTGTTTAGATTTAGAAGGAGGAGCAGTGCTCATAGAGAGGGCAGGGTCCGTGTATCCTATCGGTCCTGCAGGGGCAGGGAATAGATCCGCTTCTTCTCGTGTAGCTGGGGTTTCAGTAAATTTAGGAGGTATGGCTCACGTTTCTAATGAGATCAAACTTGAATAAGTTGAATAAGTAATGAAGTTTTGTAAATTTAGGTAAGGTATACAATTGAATGGGGCTATCGTGCAGTGATTATATTTCAATTTTCATGGCATAACTAAGAGGGCTGAGAAATGGAATTGTTTTCCACTAAGACGTACTGAAGTTTTGAAAGAGATTTTAACTTACGATTAATTGTAAATGTGCAAATGTGTTTCTCCCGGCGTGTGCTATACAGCACACTTGGGTCAATGTAGAGTGGTGAGATGGGGAGAATGTTGAGAATGTTGAGTTTGGGAGAATGAGGGGTGAGTGCTGGGTGAAACTGATTAATATCAATGTTATCCAACTAAATCATTGCTTTGAACTGTGAAATTCGTCTTTTACTTTAATTTATGGCGAGTTCCAGCACGTATTACAGAGAAAGAACGGATAAGAAGTACTATCACATAAGGTTCGGAAATATATTTTAGATATCTACTGCTGCGATTATTTTCCCGAATCAAAAATATCACGACAATTGTTCGGCTATATTTTTTTGGAAACAGAGGATGCTCAATGCTCACTGCTCTTCAAACCGGTAGTAATGACACGAGGCATCACTGGTCGAATGTCTGCTGCGGCCGCGAGTAGCCCCGAGCACCATATCATTTGCGCAACAGCTGTACAATAGTAGTAGTAGTAGTGTACAATGTATAGAACATATTGTATAGTACAGCTCTACATTGTACAATAGTATCAGTAGTAGTGCAGCGTACAATGTTTTGTTTACTGTGAGACAAACACCTACCAATTAAATTAAATTTGGCATGCGAATTTAAGCTAGTGATGTATATAGATTTAACTGTTTACGCACGGAGCATATTTTAAAATAAGTGCTCGCAATTCATCATTTGTTCGAAGCCCAGAACTTTTGTGCCGATTACAAATATTCGTCGATGGGGGAACCTTCAGAGAAACCTCAAACCTAGCAGTATTATGCTTCCATACAATAATTAAGGACTTACTCTTGTTTTTAGGAGTAGGAGGTTGTGTCATACTGAGACAGGGGTCGTTGTAGCTAATAGGACCGGAGGCAGCAGGAGGGTACTTGTAGCTGTTGTACTGAGGGGCAGTTCCTCCCTGGCTCATCGGTTGGGACGCTTTCTGACTCATCGGCTGTGACGTTTTACTGGCGGCAGCAGCTTTCGCTTTATTCTGCTTGTTCTGCGAAAAATTGTGATGTAACAAATTGGAAGGTTTGATACTACAGATTATCACATTGTGAGGAATAAAGTAGACTTATTATGGATATGGTTCAGTACAGTTTAAAATAACTGCCCAAAATAACTGATATTTACCTTGCCGGCCTTAGCAGAAGACTTGCTCATTCCACTGCTTTTTGGTCGGGCCTGCTCTGAATGGTCTGCTCCCCTGGGGTCACTGATAGAAACAGAGGCTACTTGGTTGTTGAGCTCACAGTTCACGTAGCTACTCTCCGTGTAGGGGCACTCCGCCGGCGGAGGAGGGTGTTGTTGGGGTTGTTGGGGTATCGGGGCAGAGTACGGGTCTTCAAATAAGGAGCTCGATCCGTTACGACCAGAAAAACTTACAGGCGTTCCTGAATTTTGACGTGGTAAAAATGAGAACATCCCTCATGTGTTACTCTATGCTTATATCAGTTTATAGCATTATTAGAAAAGTTTATTTGGCATGTACACAAGATGAAACTTACCCATGTCCCCAAAACTGGCGACGACAGGTGTCGACCTCTGGGAACCACGAATCATGATCTTGTCTCCTAACTCGATCGGAGAACCAGAGCCGGGTAACCCCACGTGGGCGTAAATATAGTTCCCTCCTCCGTTACTAGGGCCACTGTTTATCACTGAGGTTCAGGGATAGGGTCAAATTCTAAAGATAGATTTGTAACCTTATTTGTTGGACTCCTTTTAAAGGGAATCAGAAGTTCTAATGAAGACAAGGAAAGGGGATTCACTACGAGGATTGCTTCGGTGGATATTATTCTTTATTGATTGATCAAATTAAAGTTGTAAAATGTTGTTACCATCCTGGGGAGGCGGCTGAGTTGTAACGTTCATATATTCGCTTTGTCCTGGCCTACTGACACTGGGTCTGATGGGCTTTACTGGAGGGTTTCCCACGGCACCGTCAACTGAAACAGATTCCAATAATGATGTATGCAGCATGTCTTATCATAAATAAGTGGAAATACTGATAACATATTATAATGATTACAGTAAAGAAAAGACATTACAAGTTGTAAAATTAATAACAAATAATATGATAAAAGTATGTGCGGGAGACTTATAAATGGATAAGAACTATGATTAAATACCAGCTTTTATTTTTACATCTTTTAAAGATTTTATATAGTCTCTTATGCAGGACTGATTAGCTCTTTGGGATATTTATTGAACCATCGGAGAGATTTACAGTGTTATATATATATATAAAATACCAATGACGAATGACTCCTACCTTCGTATCCTGATGAATTGTCAGGCTGCTGTTTGGCTGAGGGGAACTTTCCAAGTCTCACATACTCATTCTCTGTTCCCGTTTGTTTCCCGGACGCGTTGGCGCTTTGTTCTGTCGTGTGCGAACTCGGATTCTGAGTCACTGTGGGGGAGAAAGTTACCATCTACTCCTATCATCTGCATTGTTTAAACATTTAGATAGTTTTCATTCAAGCATTTACTAAATACGAAGCGATTCAAAAGTCTTGTATGCCAAGTTCACATTAACCATTCTAAAGGCAGTTTATGGAGTGAACATTTGATACTGAAGACGAGATTGCAGCGTTTAATGGAGTTAAATGCAGGCTGACGTACACTAAACGTAAGTCCTGCACACTGCTCTGCGTCACTAGATATAATGGGAAGGCTAGAACTAGTGTTCTACACCCAGTAACCAGCTCGACCACGTGCTAATCTCATCAGAGCGTCGTTACCTTCTCTCACGAAATTCATCTAACCCAGGTTATGTGAATTGGACACGATTGATTGGTTTATGGCACCCCGTATCTCCGTACTCAGTCACCCTAATTGTGCTCTGTCATCAGCTTTTTTATCATTTAGCCGAGTTGGCGAAATTAAGTTGCAATTGCCGGACTGTACAAGCCAACTACAAGCCAACTGTACAATTAACTGGATGTAATTCCCAGCGTACAGGAGGTGAGTTGTGGACAAAACATGAACAATACTGAAATTATGTTGTATTGAGAATAGTACTTGTAGCGACAAAGATAATCAGTAATGACAAGACAGTAAGACAATAACGACATCAAGATCAAGTAGAGTGGGGTGTTTGTAAGATATGGACCATCTTGAGTTCAGACAAACCGGCGTATTTGTAAGAATTAGCCCTCGTATCTCCAGTCTCCATTTTAGAGAACTCCTCATCCAAGATATCCGCCACACTTCGTCTCTTTTCAGAGGATTCCGTGGCTGTGGACTGGTCAGAGCTGCCGGAGGGCGCCAGACTGCGTCGGTTCTCGTGTGGATTTACTGCGTAATATGGAGACATGACGTTGTGTGGTGGGGACACATTGAGACACATGCAACACTGATCTCAGCAACGATTAGTTAGCGGACCATCCCAGGGGACGAGCTCAGAGATCGGGTAATCAGAGACTGGGACTCTAATCAGGACTCTAATTAGAGTTCAATTAGCTGAATCTGAGGGTCTCACAGTTTCACTCACACGTTCAGTGATCCAATGTTTTCAACGCTTCTGACTGTCATCACGATTAGGCAGATAAGGACTACTTTACTGTCAGGAAGTAAGGAAGTTAGACTGGACTGTCACATTTACACTATACAGTCTATACTATATACAAAATCTCTCTCTTCACACTTGCATGAATTTAAACAATTACCTACACACATTTTGAACTCTCTCTCCAAAATGCAATGGCTAACACTGTGAACGAGAGGGCAGATTATACATTTAACACTAATCACCACAATCCCTGTTTTACCAATAGAAGATCCACAGTCTAACACAGATGAATATAGCAAGTAACGAGAATTAGGGAGAATTAGCTGGATATACAACATGCAGTGATAAGGATCATCCGTTCTTTTGGTTGTTGAAGACGTCCCGTTGATTCCTTGCTGGCCAGACTTATTGATGGATCACAGGTAATGAACATGCAAATTGCAAGGTGAAAACCTGTTTTTAATTGTGTGGGTACTATTCAACTTTCAATCAGATATTAGTCCTCAATATTTGGACGACAAGCCAGTTTCAAATTAGAAACCAAATATTTCTTAGCGCTTATCCAAGCCTGATCACAAATCGCCATAACGAAGACAAGGATGACAATTACATTACATAATCATGAACAGCATTTAGACAAAATATTGCAGAAACTTGAAATGAATCTAACAGTTTAGTTTTTAAACAAAATAAGACATCGAACCTATACATTATACAAGTTGTCGGATTTTTACCAAGTTAACATGCGATTTTTTTACATCAAATGTTCATGCTTGCCGAGAATGACTTAGAATCTTAATCCAGCGGCGTGAATTACATGTACCATAATTGGATGGGAAATACTTATTTTTGTTACATCATCTCAATTATAATTATTTAATTACACATTAAATATGGCACATAATCATGACATCGTTACCTGTCATGCCTGATACAGCCGGATCAGTGTACGTCATATGAGCGAGGGGTTCACCTTAAATTATGCGGGGTAATTTCACGCGGGACAAGATGTACAATAACAGCAGATCGCAAATTAACAATTAACTTAGTGATAATAATTAAGCAGTTAGCAGGTAAGCTGGAGCCTGCACAGAAACTAAGCGAAACAGATGAGCTTACGATAGCTTGCAGAACTGCAGAAGCTTGAGATGATTGGTAAACCGAGATATGATATTTCTAGGATCAATTAGCGAGGCGTTTCTAATTGAAAAATATTTCAACTGGAATTTTTTTAGGACGCTTATCTTTGAACCGGATTTCTTTTAATGCTGAAAGGTTTTAACTGATATTTATTAAAACTTACTTGGTGTCGGAAGAGTCGCATTATTGCCGCTGAAAATACAGAGTTCAAATTGGAAAATAAGTTGGGGGTGGTAAGAAACAGCCCTCGTGGTATTGAGTGTAAACCAAGGCCAGCTGAGCTCGATCGGGAATTCAGAGGAAAGAAATCCTACAGAAATATTACCAAGTTTATTGAATGTATAGTAACTAAAAAATAAACTTACTACAGAGGAGCAGCATGGGGTTTATAGGAGGGGTTTTTGAGGGGTTGGAGGCCTACATCCTTGTTGAGGTGGAGATAGTACGCCACCACATGTTCTAATGTGTCGAATCTTTTACCCTACAAATATTTCCATAAAACCAAAGTGTAGAAGTTAGAAGAATTTTTTGACACGTTATTAAACTTTTGAATGTACAGGTTAATCAGATACGTTTCATAAAATAAATTTAGTAAAACAAGTTTACCGGAGCGGGTACTAGGATGAACTTGTTCTCAGCGTGATCCCGCTTAATGATGTAGTGGAATATAACCATGTTATCCTGGTTAGAAACACGCACTGACAGAGAATAGGACCCCGGCTCGTGTCCACTGTCTCTCACTGAGGTTATCGTCAATTATATAACCAATTAGTAGTTACCATCAATTAAATAAGCGATTAGTTAATTAATTATATTAATATGTTAAGGTTCAGGTGATCAACACTGCCTAAGTGTTCAGTGTTCACGACTGATCTCTGAGATACTCTATAGTATGAACGATGTTTTTTCTATCTATATAAGTTCGGACTCACCCAAGAAATGGTTACTGTCAACTTGTTTGAGAAGCTGCTCAGCCTGATCACGTGTCTTGCCAGGCCAGTACCACTCGTGTTCAGGAGACATGTTGACAACTAGTGTACTGTCGTAAACCTGGGGTTCAGGGTGGGACATCTGGGCTGGCCTCATCGAGGTCATCCTGCTGAACTCGTTCAACTGAAAGAGGATGGGTGTAATTGATAGATTTCATAAACATTAATAGAACAGTGGTTCTTGTTCAAATAGTTCAAACTTACAAGCATATGAGAGTCGATGACCAAAGTGGAGAGATACGAAAGAATACCTTTCAAAAGAATTAAGTTGTAGAAGTACTATTTGCTAATTTTTTAGAATTTGAATTAGTTTATGGTAATATTATTTAATCCTGAACAAGATTGCAGGAATTTTAGTATTATGGTCGTTTTGTGAGAAATGAATACACTCGTCTTAACGAATTTAATGTAAGTAATATACTTATTACAATTTTACTATAAAAAACAAATAAATATCATCCTATTTTATCCTACAATTGCCCTTTCTTTAAACCCTGTGAAATCGTTCTTACGTAAGTTTATGATTATTGTTCTTGTGTCAGTTATGTGATCATTAAATGCGTCAGGATTTACGTCATTCTAATTCGTTCACTTTTCTTATTTCCAACGTTGCTGTCACAGAAGCTTTTAGATCTCCGTAAAAATCCTATTTTACCTAAATTGTACCACTTTATTTAATTGATTTTCCTATTGTCCTATTTTATTCAATAATCCTATCCAGTCTCATATTTCCCAGAAGAATTGAGGGCAGAATGCGTTCTCCAGGGTTACACTGACAGCGCTGGTAACAATCAGCCCAGCTCCCAACATGCACATCCAGTTAGCGCCCTCTTTAAAGAGGAATACCTGGACTACAAACGCCAGCACTATGTCCATGTTCCTCATTATGGTAGCTGAGGCTGACTTCTCAATGGAGAGACCCACGTTGAGCATGACCAGAGCAGCACAAGCCCCGACCCCACACGCCAGCAGGATGATCCTCTCATCAATACAACCAGGACTGGTGTAGGCGTCCTCCGTCACCACATTCAGCACACTACCACACACTATCACCCACAGGTTGGTGTAGAAGGGGGTGACAGCTGGGTTTACTTTAGGACCGATAGCTCGTTGAGTGGTGTAACCTATACCAGTGGAACATGCTGCTGTAAGGGCTATTAGACAGTACAGGTGGTTGTAGGTGTAGGACTCGTTATCATGTCCGAACACAAAACTCGGTTGAGCAATGAGGAAAACCCCAGCAAATCCTAAGATGACAGAAGTGGCGTTTATTAATGAGTACTTCTCTTTGAGGAAGATTCTGGAGAAGAGGCCTGCGAATATTATGGCAGTGAAATAGATTGAAATAGCATCGCCAATTTTCATGTTTTTGACACACCAAATTTTGAGGGTTTGACCGAATCCATGAGAGATGCATCGTAGCGCAACCAGGGGTTTTTTAGGGAAGCTGAAGAGTGAGCTACCATTGTAGAATGAAGCAGGAAGCAGCAGTAAGACACCAAAAGTCCCTCTAATAATAACAAACTGCCCAGGACTAATAGTATCAAGAAATTTAGCTGCCGTAGCTAACGCACTGTAGAGGACGGAGGCCCCTAGAACTAAACACAAGCCCATAACCCGCTGAAAAGGACTCCGCTTGAACTGGGAGGGATGCGGCAACAGATCTGAGTCAGACTCCGTTACTTGGCTATACTGGGATTCAACCATAGCAAGGTCATTAGAATTAGGTAGCGTGTTGTCTGAGGTTGAATCTTCTTGAGCAGGGTGGAAGTCCAGGACGGAGTGGTAGTCTGGCTCCCCGGGTTGTATTCCAGATGATTGGTGGGTCTCGGTCGGGGAACCTTCATTGGGCTGGGCGATGCTATATCTTGCCATAACAGATGCTGCTAAAAAGTGGATTTTGGATCAAATCACCAATTTAGGTTGATGGAATATTGTGAGGTAAAATAATTTTCTTCGGGATTAAAAGCTATTGTCTTTGTCCAGAGTGTGTTATGTTTTCAAGAAAATTCAACCGTTTGTAAAATAAGGCCAAAGTAAATGCAAAGCGAGTTCAATAAAACCACCAAGAGTTTACGGTAAAAACGCTCGATCATGGTGTGAAGTAGAACTTGACCAAGGGACAACAGGTATTTATTGTGCATATTTGACTTATGTATGTGCTTGTTTTTTGGCGCATTCTCATCGTCTAGGTGAGAAATTTAAAAGAAAGCCAATCGCTTATGAGTACATAAATCACATGACCCCACCATAAGACTTCCCAAGTAAAGTCCGTTGCTAAGTTTTAGTGCTTGTTCCTAGAGCAGGATACAACGTTTTTGATCATGTGGTTTTTTGAATCTCCAAATTCCTCAAGCTATGATTTATGCGATCTGGCTACACACGAACTGTACTGATGACGTCATAGGACACCTGACTGATTTGTTGAAACACGAGAATTGAACGAGGACCTTAAAATCTTTAATCGCGCCGACATTATTGAACCGGAATAAATCACATACAGGGACGTAAGTCTGTGATTTTCAGCCTTGAAAGGGAGCAACTGCTTCACAAGATTACGATCATCCCAGCAGCAATATGCGCTGCAATGAAAAACACTATTGTTCCAGTAATGAATTTCTGGAATGTCTGCTCTATCCACTAAAGGTTCGGAACTACAGACATCGTGATGGCTACAAGATTGTAGCCTTCTTCTGGAGCGGGATAGGACTATTTACCATTGGAGAAGGCATAGGAACAAATTTCTACTCACATTTGGATTTCTTTCTCACGTTGGTAACAACGCTGGCTATCCTCATAAAAGTCAACAAGTATAGAGGTTTGAGCAGAAGAGGAGTTATTTCAGTTGTACTCGTATCATTCGGGTTTTAATTCTTTACATTTCGATATGGAATTGGATAAATGCATTATTCTTTAAAAAGTTAGTTTTTTAAAACAATATCTCAGGATATTTACTACATTGGCTGTTATCCTGTTAGTGTTATCTATTGTTTGACAATTCGTAGCTTTGAAGAGTTCGTGCAGAGTTTTCATAGTTTCATTTTAGATAAAAACATTGTTGAGCCTATTTATGCGGCTGCAAATTATTCATTTGACCATTAAATTTAAATCAGTATGGAACAGTCCAGATGAAATCAAAATAGCTCCACCGGCCTGGCGGCCTCCTTCGCTAATAGATTTATAACAGCTGTCCAGAATATGTACGTGCTCAATATTAATAGATTTAGTGTGATTATTTAGTGTCCACTGTCCATACATTAGATTGCATATTGCATATGCCCCCATTTTCTGCTTTCTTTATAATAAGAACTAAAACAGTTCTGAATTAGACTGAACGTGATGGTTTTCAATTCAACAGTCCTAGCTGATGGACTGAAGTTCGTGTAAATTGGATGGTCTGTTGTAGCTGCTCTATTATCCATAATCGGAAACACTGTTCTCCTTTTTGCTTCAATTCGACGTCATGCTATAAAACTCGACAGAATAACGATCGTTCTACTGGAAAACTTGGCAGTAGCAGATTTAGGGTTCGTCTTGTTCACCATCATATCTAGAGCAGTCCACATACTGCAGAACAACGATGATACACTCTTTGGACATGGGCTCCTTCACAAGATTACAGTATTACCAAGACTGGTATGTACAGCGATCAACTTCAGTCTCTTCCCCCTTCTGAACTCCAGTAACCTTCTCTGTCTACTTTACCCTCTCAGAGTTAGAAACTACAGGTATAGAGACGGTTACAAGTTGGTGGCAGTTTTGTGGAGCGGTTCTGTGATGGTCTGGAATTATGGTCTGGACAAAATTCCTCTCAAGTTTTCCTGGTGGGATCTTTATTGCAGTTGCAGTTGTTCTGTTTGTACTGCTAGTTCTTATACTGACAACTACAATTGCTCTGCTTTTAACAGTTCATAAAGCCCGAGGACTGACTCGGCAGGGATTTGTTTCTGTGATCCTAATATCGATAGTATTTTTAGTTTGTTATATTGCCATGTGGACAGCAGATACTTTGTTTTCTTTTGCCATCTTCAGAATATTTTATAGCATATCTTACGTAAGTTGTTTTAGTAACACTTTGATCTATTATCGAACAATTCGTAGCTTTAAGGAGTTCGTAGATGACAATATTAAATATTGGTGGGTCATATTTTCTTCCAAAACGCAGTCAGTACTCTTGTACTAAGTGGTGGGTCTGCTGCTCATTTCCCAGAAAAACAGTTAGTACATGGTACTACGGGGTTCATTTTTTGGGTGTCCAACCCTTAAAAAAACCCATTTTACCTCAAATTTCAATTTTGGGAATCGGTTTTGAGGTTTTTTTGAGTTTTTTTTGGTTTTTTTTAATTTTTAAAATTTTGTTGTAACCTTTAATCTAATTCGACTACATTGAAAACAAAACCACAACTAAATAGTGGGTATAATTTGCCCATTTCCAATTTTTTAATGAGCTGTTTAAAGCAACTTATGGGTGGGTATCTTATTTTATATACCCAGACTCAGTTAGTACCGTGATTTCTCAACAGTTAGTACCGCAAAAGCCGGCAAAAGGGGGTGGCCGGGTGGGTGTCCTAAATATTATCCGAAAATGCAGTTAGTACCGTGAAGGGGGTGGGTGGGTCCTTTTTGTAAAGTCCAAACTGCACTTAGTCGACGTCACGTGCGGCACTTAGTACCTGATCCCCCCGCTCTAGCAGTTAGAACGTATGTTTTATTTGTTAGGATCCTTAATTAATACTTTACTAAACATACCACTAACGGAAAAATCTGCATATTTAGGATTTTTACTATTTTCTTTTCGTATAACATCCCTTAGTCTAAATTGCACAGAAAACATTTATGCAAATTTAAAGTATCTTAAATTTTCTTATTGACCGTAAAAGCAAACAGGCATAGCATAATTCATTGGCACCTTGGCTGCTGTTTCTGTAAGAGAGATGTGTAGCAAATATGCTTCACAAGCAGTAAAATTCGGACCAGACTTCAGGTCATGATGCAACTTACGAAATAATCGCACGCAAAGTTGACTTTTTGCGAGGATGTTACCAACTTAATACCAGTCTTAGTGACCATTATAAAGTGTCCTCCGCTAATCATTTATTCCGAGGAACCCGAAGTATCGGTATTTATTGTCAGAGTATAATATGTTAAGTTTCGACTGAGGTGGTTCGAGGAAAAATTTGAAGACAAGGCAGCCTTCAGTGAGTCTTGATATTTTCAGGACTGCTAACTGTAGAAATAATAGCCAGAGGTCACACCATTAGGCACGATAATTATTAATTACATTCTGCCACCTTCCTCTGTTGCAATTATAAAATGGCAGCTGTTTGGAGCAGAGCACGTGCTCATTTAACAACTTAAAAGTAACTTAAACCTTTTTAACCACCAACTCCGTGTATTTCAATACAGGTTACCTTTATTTTTCAGGATAGTAAACAGACCTCATCGGGGGCGCCAACATGCAACGTTAAGCCACTAATTGCTACCACGAGTATTTTTAGTAATTTGTGGATCATCACTGAAACTTATGTTTATAAAATAAACCATCCCTTGTATGGAGATAACCACTTTCCGGATACGTCACATCTGCAGGTATAATAAAACTCTAAAACCGGATTACTAAAATTTCTCATCGCTTCCACATCGGAATGCATTAAACTAATTTGTTATTTGAGTAGAATAATTCCTGCCTGCCTCCTTCAGAAATCATGATCAACCACAAATTTTGTGATCTTAAATATCAAATATGAAAATATAACAACAAGATGTCATAGGGCGGAAGATGAAGCTTTCAAAAATTCTTGTTCTATCGGTCATTACTTAGTTATCATTTCGTCACAATGACTCACGGATCGGGGTCATTATGGATTGAAATCGTTCTAAGATGAGCTGTTGTGTACGTTAAAAGTAGACCAATTAAAATAAACAAAACATGGTGCGCGCGTAAAACGCGCACAAATTTTGTGCTGTAGCTTTTGGACTTTAATCACAGAGAATCATTTCGCGCGTGACGTAAATCTTGTTGGAAACGGTATAACAATATCACATGTCAAGAAGTTGATTATCTTTTACAACTACCTAATAGTTGAAATCTCGATTCAGCATGACATCTAACAACCACTCATAAAACAGCTTAGGAACACCTTCTATGACTCACATCATGCGAAATTAGGCCCGATATCAGCATGACGTAATCACGATGTCAGCAGATCCTGTCATCACTAGACACACAGTGCAGACTGCCTGTCTTTAGCACAACAAAAGCAGAATTGAGGAGACTATTTTAAGACAGGAAATTAAAGGATCGCTTAGTTTCTAGAACAAAAACATCTGGTTGTTTACCATTCCATTACTCTTGCAAAGGTACTGACATCACCAACCCAGAAGCGGAATCAACTTTTCTTAACGAGGCTAGTTCTTACAAATCATACCTAAACTGAACCGTGACCTCACTCGTCATTAATTATAATCGCGGGGTAAAATGACTTGAAAGCATGACATTTGAGCTAAAATTCGATATCATCTGATCAACATTCAACAAGCCTGGTCTTAGTGCCAAGAAATCAGGCTGCCCTGAGTGAGAAAATACAATATGTTAATCTATATTATAGTAAGCATGCCGAGTTTATAATATGAATGGTGAGATTATAATAAAGGCCAATGATTCGTTTAGCATGATATGTGAGCGGTTGAGTACAATTATAAGGGATGTAGTATAAACACTATCTTTGACAGGTTTTATCAGGTTTATTACACTAAGTAGTCTAGGGGTTCCAGATAATAGTCCTGTTGTGGCACATCTCTAGGCACGGACCAAAAGCAGGGTGAAAGTGGCATTAGTTTGTGAAGCGACTTATGTATCAAATATACAGTAAATGGCTTATTTTGATTCTCTATTTTTGTGTGGAAATATGTTAACCTTGAATTTTTAGAACAGTGAGGAGGTTTGAAAAATGTCCTGGAATGAGAATATCCCTAAGAATAGGGATGTCCCTAGGAAGTATGACTAGTATCATTGTTGTTTCAACTGTTATGTTTAGCAAGCGAGGGTAAGTTTGTCACGCTTCTAACTACATACCTTAATAAATACCGAACACGTGACAAGACAGTACTCCACCGTGCAGAAAGGAGAGTGAGATTATGACTATTTTAGAGTATAGGGTGCCTGGGTGCGCCCACGTGTTTGATCATCAGTGATGATTGCTGAATGCTAATACTTGATAGACTCATAAAATAGGTCACCATGGCAGCACAAATTTTTGCTTTCTGCTTTTCTGGATCTCAAGAAGACTTGATACAGATTAACCCTTCTATTGATGGGATGCATCCCAACCATAAAAACAAACAAGTTGCACAACATTTTTCTTGGAAATTCATATGTATTTTACCTAGTGGAATTGCTAAAGATACCATGACTGCACTCCAAAAAGGCAAAGAGAGCATTAATCAATCATCATTGCATTGAAGAAGCCCCGAACAATTTCGGAATGGTCTCATACTCGGTGGTTGATACGGGATACCTCTACATTTGGCTGAAACTTATATCTATTCACTAACAGTTCTAATACAGAATGCGATCAGCTAAAGGTTCATTTTATGTCATCTTGAACGTTTGAAGTGCGTTCTTCAATATATCTTCAGCCTATCTAAATACTTAAAAGATATTAATGAAATAAAAAACGCTAAATTATATTGATTTTTACGTTATAATGCGAGACATTTTTTTAAATGGGTATGATACAATTTTCCAATCTTAACAGTGCTGACATCGATTTAAAGATGTCATTGCATAGTCGCTAGATTTCATTAGGATGTAACATAACATGTTACCAATACATGAACATAATTAGATGAAACCGATAAAACTGTTGGAAATTATCATTTTATTCGTGACCATTACATCGTGGCAATTCTGTTGAAACTTTAATCCTTTAAAGCAGCTCTTGTGGAATGTGGATTCTTTATGCCAATAGTAACAGAGAAAAAAGGTGTTAAAAAGTCTTAAAGTGTTAAATGGTTTCAACAACTTGTTTCTCTGATTTTGTAAGAATTGTCATTCTTAATAACAGAGAGTCAGAGAGCCCCCTAACAACAACTCCCCTGTTGACTGGACCAGTGTTTGAAGACTAACGATATGTGGAATATGCAATGTTTAAACTTTAACACGGATCTGAGTTCCTTTTAAACCTTTCAAATAGTATTTTTAAAAGGATTTGTAACATTTATCCCTCTAGGGCCTCACCACACTTTCCGTCAATATAAATGTCATCATAGTCTGCATTATTTGCATACAAGACATAGTTATGGTATGTTGATTCTCGAGTAGTGAAAAACATTCGCACTTCATCTCGATCTAGTTACATTTATTATTTACTACAATATCTCAATCAACTTCCTATATATACTGGAATGTCATAAACATCTTATCGAATTATTCTCGGGACATTACAGCTCACAAATACACGTAGTAAATTATAAATAGCTGTTTTCCTGGTTAATCAATATGCTGTAAATATTGGGAGACAAATAGTACAGTGTGATTACAGTCTCTCATACAGGTTAATAAAAGAGAGTTAACACTTTCTTCGCAGATACTTTCTGGTTGAAGTTGTCACAGTAATTGTCACACACTGACTTGTGTGTTAAAAGTACATTACACATCCTACACTCGCGTGTGTGTATATTTTGAAAGGAAACCTTTGTTATTTGTACACCGGAAAGGACAAATTGCTCTTGGAAAATGGTAAGTTTAGAAATTCCATGGTGAAAATTCAGTGGATAATGCGTTGTTGCTTAGTTAGTAAATATTTCTGCGATTTTTCGAGAATCTTCTCTTCAATATATTTGCGTGCTCACAATATAGAATGTAATTAGGTCAGAAAAGTTTATATCGATAATTTCCATTTAATTGCGGCACGGAGAATATTCTCCATTAATATTAACCTAGAACATTAACTTCTTTCCTAGAATTTAGTTATAATCTTACTGTGAAATCTAGCTGGCGTGTAGAAAGAAACATACAACTACATCCACGACTAGGAGTCAAATTACACTAGCCTAGACGGGAATAAGATCGCACATTCTCCAGTGTACAATGTACATAGTTTACTAGAGTGTATTAGAGCGTACAATGTACACACAATACTGTGTCTTACATGAAGGGCCCATGCTCACACTACTCATGACATGTCCTGATATAAATTGTCCAGTAATCCCCTGTAGGATACCTGATCCTGTGCCCTTTAACACTGCCATTACAGCTTTACAGAGTACAGGACCTTTTCACCGGTATGCGTGGCGTCTCAAACTTTAAGTGTGCCCCATAAATAACTGAGAAATTTGATATTTGGAATGCTGTTAGAATCGTGAAGAGAGTCTATTTCTGAGTAGCAATTTTCAGCGAGAAAGTTTGCAGAATTCGATGTGACTATTTTGTTTAATGACTCCTAATTACGTATAGCTAGAGAAATTAAACTTTTGTTTAACATATAGTACAGCGAACAAAGCACGGGAGGGAGGTGGTCGCTGTATGTGTGTAGCCCAACATTCATGTTTCAACTTTACCCTACTTTAAAACCTTAAAAGGAATTTGAATAATTACACTGCTTAAACATTATATAAAACATATTATATTATATGGGGGGATGGTCACATGGAGGGGGTAGTCACGTTATAAAGTTTACAGGAACTCTTATACCTGTAAATTTAGTACGAGCAATGATTCTCTCTCGCTCTCTACCGCTCTCTCTCGCTCTCTCTCTCTCTCTCTCTCTCTCTCTCTCTCTCTCTCTCTCTCTCTCTCTCTCTCTCTCTCTCTCTCTCTCTCTCTCTCTCTCTCTCTCTCTCTCTCTCTCTCTCTCTCTCTCTCTCTCTCTCTCTCTCTCTCTCTCTCTCTCTCTCTCTCTCTCTCTCTCTCTCTCTCTCTCTCTCTCTCTCTCTCTCTCTCTCTCTCTCTCTCTCTCTCTCTCTCTCTCTCTCTCTCTCTCTCTCTCTCTCTCTCTCTCTCTCTCTCTCTCTCTCTCTCTCTCTCTCTCTCTCTCTCTCTCTCTCTCTCTCTCTCTCTCTCTCTCTCTCTCTCTCTCTCTCTCTCTCTCTCTCTCTCTCTTCTCTCTCTCTCTCTCTCTCTCTCTCTCTCTCTCTCTCTCTCTCTCTCTCTCTCTCTCTCTCTCTGTATAGTACTGCTATTATGAGGATCATCACGGCTGTGACTGAGATTATGTCATAGTTACATGTAGCTATGTGTGGAGGGGAGGGTGGAGTAACCAGCAGGCCACATGGCTACAAACAGAGTGTAACTACACCCCACTTTTAGCGCGTAACTCCATTCACAGATGTTACATTATACCGTATCATTTGTTCAGGTCTCTAAGCTTTCTCCTTCCTTTGTCAATATACGACACACAGTGAAAGTGGATCGCGTGATTAATGTCAATTCTTACACAAATGAGGTAGCGGTGAACTGAGAGAATTATTTAAGTCCGTTGATCTAGAAATTACCATGTAAACGCGCATTAATACTGCTGGGCCGCCAGGAAGCGATATATTACAGGTGATCATTGTTGAAAGAGTGAAGTGGGGAGGAAGAGAATTACGCAATGTAACAGGGCCGAGTGTGTGTACAAAGCTGTCCTGAAGTGAGTGAGTATTTAACTATTGGATCATGATATTATATACTCGGATCGTGATCATTTTCAGTAGTACCCAGGGTACCGCTTGTCACAAGGTGACGATAGATTTTAAAGATCTGACGCTGAATAACAATCTTAATACGCACTTCAATGATATTTAGAGACATGATCTTAGCAACAGAATTCGGAGTGAAATTCCCGAAATTGCAACATTTCATTCAATACTAACATAATAACATATTATGTCCTTATATAATGAATCTGGAAAAGTCGAGACCATTCCAGTTGAACGCCAACTGACTCTCTAGTTATGAATATAATTATTGTGCAGCAAGTTTGATATATCATGCCACACGGTGACCCGACTTGTCCCTATCTAAAAATAACCTAAACCCGACCTAAAGTTTACCAAATACCAACCAAAATCCGACCTTGAATTAACCAAACCAGACGGCGGGTTCCCGTGTGCGTCAGGGTACCTCAAGCAACCATCGTCACCTGGCACTTAACACTGAGCCTTATCTTACTGATAACAGTACTTTGTAGTTTTTACTTTTACTGCCTATATCCAACATATTGCACTTTGTAATTTTGTTTTTTTGAATGACATAATCAAATATATTATATCATTATCTTAAAAATGCGAGTACATACCATAAAAACATAACATGCCAATTTACAGTGGTGCAGTTAAGATTTTCTCTAGCACAAAATCGAAAGAGACGAGCCAAGAATAGATTCTTACCTCTGTAACAGATCCCATTATTTCTTTAATCCATTTGTCCCTTTGATCGGCCGTGTTAGACTGAAATAAAGTTATGTTAGTAATTAAGAACGTAAAGTAATAAAGTAAGTAAAGAAGTAAAGTAATAAAATTATGTTATTAAGTAAGTAAATCCTGAGCTAGAATAGGCTCCCCACACAACTGAAGGTTCATGCAAGAGTTAAAACTTTCCATATAACATTCTAATAATAGCAACAGTACAAGGCAATGTATAGTAGTGAGGTTAACTTGCTGCCTTCACGACAACTATTAACAAATGCATAGAGAGGGTCTAATGTTACATCACCCGGTGACATAACAACTACAAGACAGTGGGTAATAGTCACTACGATGTGGGTGGCGGTTATAGTCACTACGATGTGGGTGGCGGTAATAGTTACTACGATGTGGGTGGCGGTTATAGTTACTACGATGTGGGTGGCGGTTATAGTCACTACGATGTGGGTGGCGGTTATAGTTACTACGATGTGGGTGGCGTTAATAGTTACTACGATGTATACTATACTTATAATATACTTATAGATGCCCCCTTAAATATGCATGTTTTTTTCTACAGATAAATTTCATGTTCGATGGTAGTTTGTCTTGAAAATATCTCGAAAATTCGGTTTCAATTTTAGAATTATATAATCTGATGTTGTTTGACAACATCAAAAATGTGCATCTAGCAAGAAGTTTAACTTTTGAAACTGCTGACGTAATCCATTATTTGATTGCGATCTATTAAGATTAGTGTAGATACAGAATTATAAACGAGTCTGACACACGAACATCTACTCCAGTAGCAGGGAGGAGTTGAGTGTGCACTTCGATGTATAGAGTTTTTTGCTGCTTAATCGGGTTAAATAGGTCATTGGTAACTCAAAAAATCGAGGGCCGCATGTTGTGTCGCTAGTCCCAACCCTGTGGAGCCACGCCCATATTTCATATCAGGTGCGTATATGGGAAATATGTATCTCAGCTTCTGAAGGTCTTAGAGACTCAAACTTGAGTTTAAAATGACCGCAATGCACATGTTTATATTGGTACTATGAAGGTCATGAAAGCCCAAAATGCTCATTTTTGGAGAAAATTCAGAAAAACCAATTTTCACTTGGGCGCGAGTAAAAAAATCTACACTAGAAATTGAGTGAAAATCGAGTAAGCAGTTCAGTGTCTACAACATTTCTAAACACAGGGTCCTCTGTTAGGTCATTCTAAATCAGAATTGATAAAGTAATCAAATTCTATTAGTAGTTTTAACCCTGTGGAGCCACGCCCATATTTCATGTTATGTGCGAATATGGGAAATTTGTATCTCAGCTTCTGAAGGTCTTAGAGACTCAAAGGTGGGCTTAAAATGACCGCAATGTACATGTTTATATTGGCACTATGAGGGTCATGAAGGCCCAGAATGCTTATTTTTTGGAAAAATTCAGTAAAACCGATTTTCACTTGGGCGTGAGTAAAAATCGACTCTTAGAAGTTAAGTGAAATCGAGTATGAAGTTCAGTGTCTGCAACGTTTCTAAACACAGGGTCCTCTGTTAGGTCATTCTAAATCAGAATTGATAAAGTAATCAAATTCTATTACTAGTTTCAACCCTAGGGTGCAAAACTCCTAAATTACCCCCAGGCGCAAATATATAATGACTTTTCTATCTCGGCTTCTGAACGTTGTAGGGGCCTCTCTTTGAACTCAAACTAACTACGATGGCCACATTTATATACCAACTGTAAAGCAACATAGGGTCTATACTTTATAGTGCTTAGTTTTTAAAAACTCATTAAAAACTGTTTTAACCTTCATGCATCATAAAGTCGTAACATCAAACATGTACTTAATTATGGTATCTCGGGCTAAAAAAGTCTTATAGACATTTGCAGCACAGTAAAACGTTCAACATGAACACATTCGGATAACATTTATGGAGCAGCACATACCACCTAACTCTAATTTTGGTATAACTGCGAAAATAATCAGTTTCAGAAGCTCCTTCCAGCTATCTTAGGCTGCCTTCAGCTCCCTCTCTGGGGTTCTCTCCAGTACTGCTTGGCTATTATGGCTAATCAACTTGAATCGAACCTCATGTAGCAGAATCTACTTCTAGCTACCTTCTGCTAACTCCATGTCAACTCTACCCAGCTACCACCACCAGTACGTTATAATTTTCGATCTTTCTAGCAACCTCTGATATGAGTGCTTTCTCTGCTGCATCCAACAATTTCCAGCTCATTAAGGAAGAGGAAATTTGCTGTTTCTAGCAACCTCTAAACGCCAGAATAAAATGTTACTGATGGTTGCTAGACAGGGCAAGAAGTAGCCCACTAGCTTAAGCTAAGGTTGCTAGAAATAGCAGAAGTTGGAGGAACCTTGGTGGTAGCTAAATAGAGGTAGCCGAAGTAGGTGAAAACAGCTGGAATTGGTGGTTTCTGCCATCTGGTGGTATAGTAGCTGGATAGAGGAAGAGGTAGCACTCATATCAGAGGTTGCTAGAAAGATCTAAAATTATAACGTACTGGTGGTGGTAGCTGGGTAGAGTTGACATGGAGTTAGCAGAAGGTAGCTAGAAGTAGATTCTGCTACATGAGGTTGGATTCAAGTTGATTAGTCATAATAGCCAAGCAGTACTGGAGAGAGCCCCAGAGAGGGAGCTGAAGGCAGCCTAAGATAGCTGGAAGGAGCTTCTGAAACTGAGTATTTTCGCAGTTATACCAAAATTAGAGTTAGGTGGTATGTGCTGCTCCATAAATGTTATCCGAATGTGTTCATGTTGAACGTTTTACTGTGCTGCAAATGTCTATAAGACTTTTTTAGCCCGAGATACCATAATTAATTACATGTTTGATGTTACTACTTTATGATGCATGAAGGTTAAAACAGTTTTTAATGAGTTTTTAAAAACTAAGCACTATAGAGTATAGACCCTACGGTTCTTTACAGTTGGTATATAAATGTGGCCATCGTAGTTAGTTTGAGCTCAAAAAGAGGCCCCTACAACGTTCAGAACTTCAGAAGCCGAGTTGAAACTACTAATAGAATTTGCGTACCTTATCAATTCTGATTCAGAATTATCTTACAAAGGATCCTGTGTTTAGAAACGTTGCAGACACTGAACTTCATACTCGATTTCACTTAACTTCTAAGAGTCGATTTTTACTCACGCCCAAGTGAAAATCGGTTTTACTGAATTTTTTCAAAAAATAAGCATTCTGGGCCTTCATGACCCTCATAGTGCCAATATAAACATGTACATTGCGGTCATTTTAAGCCCACCTTTGAGTCTCTAAGACCTTCAGAAGCTGAGATACAAATTTCCCATATTCGCACATAACATGAAATATGGGCGTGGCTCCACAGGGTTAAAACTACTAATAGAATTTGATTACTTTATCAATTCTGATTTAGAATGACCTAACAGAGGACCCTGTGTTTAGAAATGTTGTAGACACTGAACTGCTTACTCGATTTTCACTCAATTTCTAGTGTAGATTTTTTTACTCGCGCCCAAGTGAAAATTGGTTTTTCTGAATTTTTTCCAAAAATAAGCATTTTGGGCTTTCATGACCTTCATAGTACCAATATAAACATGTGCATTGCGGTCATTTTAAACTCAAGTTTGAGTCTCTAAGACCTTCAGAAGCTGAGATACATATTTCCCATATACGCACCTGATATGAAATATGGGCGTGGCTCCACAGGGTTGGGACTAGCGACACAACATGCGGCCCTCGATTTTTTGAGTTACCAATGACCTATTTAACCCGATTCAGCAGCAAAAAACTCTATACATCGAAGTGCACACTCAACTCCTCCCTGCTACTGGAGTAATCATAGAGCTACTAAGTAATTAGTATTGATGCTGCTGTGTACATACTACAATATATACATATTGAATCATTCGACTCAATTTTCAATTTATCAAAGATTTTACTGTCTTTCTTATATATATTAGACTTGTGACTAGTTTCAGACAAAACGTCAGGTTTGATCCCAATGACAACCTAAGTAAATTATTTATGGATATTATCTATGGAATACTAAGAGCTTAATTCATAGCTTATAAAACAGGAATGGGAATATTCGGGAAGCCGGAAGAGGTTCTGATATATTCTTAAACTTTTTCTGGAATATTCTTAAACTTGTTCCAGCTAAGAAAGTGGTAGTGGTACGTGGTAATGGCACAATATTTCAGAGTATTATATCCGGTGGGAATCACACACACAAACACACCGGATAGCTAACTGCAGTTTGGTATCTAATTACACAATAAAACTATTTATATAATGCCCCCTGAGATCTAGGACACTGATATTTTCCGGAAACTAATCGTACTAGAGACAACGTCAGGTTTCCTTTTCAATATATATCTACTACAAGTTACAGGCTAACGTTACATGTACCGAGCAATACCAGAGGTTACATTAAATGAAGACATGTTTGGTATATAATATGTACAATAACAATTGCTTCGATCATGATAAGTGCGGTCAACTTAATTAGAGTGATCTATTACAATCAAACAAGCTGCCAGGGGTATAACAATATGTACATTGAACACGGGTATTCGGTATTCACTATTCATGTGCAATACCAAGTGTACTGTAGCACTTAATTCTAAAACGTGCAGCCTAATGTCTATACAATGGAGATCAATTTAAGTTCAGAATTTTCTGGGTAAAATTTAAAGTAGTATAAACGGTTATCTAGATAATGGAAGATTAAAAGCTGAGCCAATATACAATACACATTACACTTACTTTAATTATTTAATGTGCTTTTAAATGTACATTATCCGTCATGGCCTAGCATTTTTTTTAATCGATGTACATTAAATGTTATGCTATTAGTTGTGAAATAAAGGAAATGTTCTTACCCTAAGATGAGCCTCTATGTCAGGTGTAGAGACGCTGAACTGATAACCTCGAGTCAGGACTCCAGAGGAGGAGTTACAGAACGTTGTTACACTCAATTTCAGGGTTCCAAGCAGTCCGTCTCTAGGCTATGGGTAAAAAGTGTTGTCAAATATGTAAGGTACATTTTAGGTACATTGATTGACAAAAGAAACATTAACTGATATATTTTATTGATGTTTTCATTGCGCTATACTTACATCGGAAGTTTTATCTTTGTAGAATAACAGCTGTCCATTGCTCAACACAACGTGGTATTCCTTCCACTGAAATAATATTATGAATAATGATTTTGTACCAGACTGATGTTGTTGTGAGTAAAATTGTCACTCCTTATTTGATTACTGCCTTACACTCTTATAGGTAATCAGTTTAAAGCCTGGAACTTAACCTATCAATGGAATTATCAAGAATCATCTACTTTATAATTTGCCATTGACAGTTTTTACCTTATTAGTCTTTCTTTCAAGAGGGCCTTCATATCTTGTCCCTGGTATATTCATCACATGCAAACCTTCTAGTGAAAAAATGAATGTTAATGAAAAAGGGAATTTGTCATTTAAGTTGCTACAGCTTTAATAGATCAGTGATTTGAAACTGATTCTTGTGCAATGTGCACAGCTGTGACAAAAACACTAGAATACTGAATACCTTAAATCATTAGGTCAGTCAGTATCTATCACACTGAATATTTCAAATTGAAAATAACTGTCAACCAAATGCAATCTTAATAGAATATTAATATGATCATTCATATTATCATTTCAATCAACTGCTTGATCAGTAATGATCAGAAGTGAAAAAGTCCCTTTCGTTTGTGTGTGAGCATGATCTTCTAAATGTTTTGTTTGGGCCCAGTTGATTTGCAATCAAAAGTAAAAGAGCTGAGAAACAAATCTTTTTAGAGGAACAAAAAATGTGTTTTGAGAGTAGAGCTGCAATCATGGATAGTGACAGGATCCAAAATGGAAAATGATGTGTTCATGAGCAGAAAAAATGTGGGTTGGAGTTCCCCATGGGGTAATCAGTAGCATTAGCAGTGGTGTGAAAAAGGGCTATGCCGACCCTGCTAGCAAAACTGTGCGTTTTGATCTAGAAACACACTTTTTTAGAGATTTTACCGGCGTATCCACTTAAATCACCTAATTTGTCCAATATTACGTTTCTACTTTAAGAGGGGAGGGGGCACCATCAGGGGGACGATTTTTCGGCAAGGGGGAGGGGGTGGCAATAGGCAATGTTACACACATCCATGAAAGAAACATAAATCATAAATGTAATTAACAGAAATACAAATTTCACAATAAATGACTGCCAAATGCCATCAGGTACGTAATAGAATTAAATGCCATGCTTACTAGAGTTATTTGCCCTTAATTGCTCTACCCGAATGCCATTAGAATACGGTTAATAATAATAATAATAAATTGTCCCTTGCCCTGCAAGCCCTGTTTCTTGATTATACAGCATTTATTTATCGTGTATTACATTGTAGTATGTAATAAACATTTGTAGTAGTGTAGGATTGTTTGAATTTCTTTTTGCTAGGTTTTATAATATTTATTTGTATAATTTGTGATTGTTTCTCCCGGTTTTCTTCCCTTGCGTAGCAAGCCCTGTCTCTTGTAAAAACAACCTCGAAAGATTTGTAGATACACATAGTCTCTACACCTTTACCCTCTGGTCCCTAGGGTCAGCTGATCCCGGGCCAGAGGAAAACTACCGACTGCCAAGGTTTGACGCCTAGGCAGTCGAGACCTCTTATTGAGACCCTTTATAATAAATTAATGTTATTTTTATACAGCACCAAAAGGTTAAATAATTTAAATTCAACCCTTATGCTCAGCTGTAAATGATACTTAAGTTAACGAGAGTGTGCATCTTTGCCTTAGGTGAAACAAGAAACTGTTCAGAAAACAGACGTTAAAAACTGTAAATAAAATCGTCACTAGATAAGGCAGATGCACCTAACAAGCAGGCTTAGCAGGTTTTCTAACAGAGGACTTGAGGAAAGGATGATGACTGCAAGAAATCACAGTATGAAACTCATCAGCCTATCAAATGTAAAAATCAGGATAATAAGAATGAAATTCCCTAAAATATTAAAAATTCTATAAAAATTCTATAGAAATTCTATAGACTCCAAATATACAAACAATCTGAATACTTCAATATACAATACAAAATTATTAAAAAAGCTTACTGCAGAACAGTAACTGATGTTACAGAAAATCCAATACAGTCATGTCAAATTATCTGGGCAACATACAAGTCTAGAGACGGTGAAATAAACAGAGTGGTAGAAGATGCTAAAATACTTGAGACAAAATACAAAGAATAAGGCAGCTTTCTCCTGGGTGCCAACCCAAAAAATGTTGGTGTCCCGGGATAGAGCCTCCTTTTCTGACCTACACTACAATTTTGTTGGCAGACACAGTGAAACACGGAAAAGAATAATATCTCGAATGTTGCCCGAAAATCCTGAAAAATTAGTAGCCTAAAATAATTTAATTTAAAGCGTAAAATTGACCTGCTATAGGATGAAGATTTTAAAAATCTTCTGATAATGTATTATTTACTCAGTACATATCAAAGGACTTTCTAAACAGATGAGCTTTTAGTTTTCCCTTAAAGTCATTGATGTTTACACATTTCCTAATTTCTTGAGGAAGGTTGTTCCATAATCTTGGAGCAGATGAAGAGAAGGCTCTTGGTGGGCTGTTTATAGGGCAATGAAGAGACACATCTCTGCCACCACTGGGATTGTACTTGACAAGGTTTGACAGGTATGAAGGTGCTAGTCCATGGAGCAGTTTGAAAGTTAGCAGGAGTATTTTAAATTCAATACGTTCTTGTACCTTGAGCCAATGAAGTTCTTTTATGTAGGGCTCAACTTCTTCTCTCCTCTTTAGACCTTTAACTAAGCGACATGCTCTGTTGTGCAGAGATTGTAGCTGTTTCAAAACAGAATGATTAGTACCATAGTAAAGTGCATTGCAGTAGTCAAGGGAACTAATAACAAGAGATTGTACGATGATTTGCATTTGATCTTCAGTTACAATTTTAATCATTGAATCAGTATTTTTATCTATTAACTTATTACACATTTGTGCTCTGCTTTAGCATCACTTGACTATTTAAAAAAATTGTTTGTTCAGGCCATGACCTTATAGTCAGCCAATTGGCCATTGCTATATTATGTGTATATTGTTTGAATATTCTTTTCCATTTGAGATTAAGAATTGTACAACATTGGACTTAAAGTGTATCTGAAAACATTTCTTTTCGAACGTGCTCATAATATTGTATCTTAATATTTTTCAATCCTAGTTTTCTCTGTTACAATTTCAGCCTAAAAAACGTCACTCACAATAAAGCTACATTACTATGGTACCACTTACAGGTAGGATCTAATCAAATCAAATTCCATACAATTATATTGGTATCTCAAAAACTCTTTCAGTATTCGAAGTATGGATTTAACACATTAACAACCAATAAGGTGGAACCTAAGCAATAGGTGGAAACTAAGCAATATAACATCAACAATATACAAAATCGTTTAAATTTAAAATGCCAATCACATATGAAGCAAATAAGTGTGGTGACATTGGAAAGGCATTACTCAACTGTTTTTGATAACAGGATACTAAAGCATCCAAATTTTGTGTAAGTAAAACATGGATAATATAACATGTTGTAAAAAATAAGGGTCATCGGTATAAATAATGGGACTATGCCATATCATTAGAGGGTTATGGAAATTTTCAAACATCGACTTAAATCTAAAAATGTAATACACCAACATTTAGTCTGACATATTTTCAAAATGAAACAGTAAGCCTTTTAAATTGTAGGCAAGGTATTTTGACAAAGATACGAAACATATAACGCTCGATTTTAACTTAACGTTTAAATGGTAGGTAGCATATAATTACACGGTGTCAATTGTTTCGAATATGCGCGGCATTGTATCACGTGATGACCGGACCCCCACGGTCGCGGGGGAGCGGCGGGTCATACAACGTATGACATAACAAGCGCGGCACGCATTAAACATAAATTTAGTTTCACAATTTAATCTGTCACCATTTTTGTTTCTTAGGGTCATTTTATTAATTTTAAATTTAACAATACTTACTGGGCCGCGCTCAGCCTGTCATTCCGCCTAATCTCTATGTTAATGAACATAATAGCCTGGGGTCCCCAGGTAACTGCAGTGTTGCGAAAGCACATGAAATTAGGTGAACGGCTCCCCCTGTATCGTAGAAACTCTACACCATGCCATAGTGAAACGACCGTGGGGGTCACGACATGATACAAGATTCAATTAAACAAATAATCAATTAAACAAATAATCAAAGTTTTAGCACATTTTACAGCATAAAATTTAAACAAATGAAAACATATAATGCTCTTAGTGGTAAATGGCCGTTTGTTCTGAGCTGTATGATTTTTTGACAATCAACTAGCGGGGCAAGGAATGTACTGGCTGGTAGCTTTTGTACACACCATAACGCTAGTCTGGTTGATTAGTGACCAAATTAGAGGCGTTGATAGGAAGGCATTATAATTTGTGGGTGTAAGAGGGAATATTTGGCATGCATTATTCTAGCAGCTATTTTGTAACAAATGGTCTTTACGATTATTAAGGACGGTAAGTATTTTGGGTGTTCAATACTAAATCATGGCTTAATGTCTAAGAGGGGTTTAAATTTAAGGGAGAAAAAGAAATGAATATTGGGTTATAATATTAATCATAGATGTCAACCCTGATATAACTATTGTACTAAAAATTTGATCATAATGCTTAGGGTCTTTATTAGAATTCAAATTGGATACAAAAATAGGATATCTTTACACTACACTTACTCACTCACACATCACATTTAACTTGACAGAGGAATACGCTGGCAGAGTAAGTCGATTTGGTCATGAAATTTTGGAGGTCAGGTGGAATCCCTGCAGGAGCCTACGAAAATTTAAGGTTACATATATCAAAGTCTTTATTTGTCCAGTCATACACGGCATGACAATGCTGGTTGGAAAGTAGTGAAGATTTCAGTTTGGATTTCAGGCAAGAAATACTAACAGAACAATCAAAGATTTTAAGGTTAGGGGTTATTATATTCCATATTTTCGTTGACCTCGTGTTATGGTTGTCTGGGGGATCCGGTTTATTGATAATAAGCATTGGTTTCCTGGAAGAACGAGAATACTCTTCGTACATAGACATAGGAGTAGAAAACTTCATGATCTTGAATAATTCTATGTAGCTATGGTAAGTATAAAGATTTTGTACAGTGAGTATCTCGTTGTTTTTAAACAGAGGTTTAGTGTGCTCCTTTTTATAAAATTTACTATCAAGTTTCTGGTCAGTAAATGGTCTGGTTCGAACACACGTTTTGAATTTATCCAGGTAGGCTGCTCTATCACCAAACAAGACCCTCAGACAGTACTTCTGTGCAGTGAATATTGAGCTTACACGATTTTTAGCTGCCCCACCCCATGCTGATATGCAGTACGACAGATGGGATTCAAAAAGAGTGTAGTATAACTGTCTGTGGAGAAATTCTGGGAGGGAGCAGCGTAGACGACACAGAGTTGAGGTGGCATGGTTAAGCTTTCGTTTTAGGGCTATTATATGTTCTTCCCATGTTAGATTTTCGTCAATGACGACTCCTAAAAATCTAGCTGACGTTACTCTTTTGATGGGGTAGTTGTCTATATTCATTATGAATTCTTCTTCAACGTTTGCTTCAGTACGTGACTTAGGTCTAAAGTGAATGTAGCAGCATTTTGACATGTTTATGTGAAGCTTGTTAGCCCGCATGTATGTTTGAAGGTTTGAAAGTAGGGCGTTGCTGCGTTCATATGCTTCTTGTGCAGTTTTACCAACAACAAATATGTTGGTGTCATCCGCAAAGGTGACAAACGATCCCAAGCTAGAGCTATTAGAGATATCATTTATGTAAAGTAGGAATAAAAGGGGTCCGAGAATTGACCCCTGGGGAACCCCAAATTTTATTGGAAGTAGGTCGGACTTTTCTCCTACAACATCAGTGTACTGGAATCGATTAGTTAGGTAGCTCTTGATCAGATCGTTTGCCACGCCACGGATGCCATACCTTTCTAGTTTGGTAAGTAATGTTGAGTGATCTATAGTATCGAAAGCTTTGCTGAGGTCGATGAATATGCCTAACACATGGTGCTTCAATTTGATGTGCTTAGATATGAGGTCAACAGAGTAGTTTACTGCATGGGAGGTTGAGTGCGATTGCCTGAAACCAAACTGAGTCTTAGATATTATTCCCTGAGAGCTGACAAACGAATAAATCCTAGAATATATGATTTTCTCAAATATTTTGCCAAATATGGACAAGGTGGATATAGGACGGTAGTTTTCTATTTCTTCTGGATTACCTTTTTTGAATACGGGTGTGATTCTGCCAGTCTTAAGTATATCAGGGAATATACCATTTGACATAAGTTTGTTTAAGTATCTGCTGATAATTGGTGCAATAACGTGGGACGAAGTTTTAATAACGGTTATGGGAATATCACTGGCCTTTCCATTCTCGAATTCTTTGATTATTCTTAGAACCTCCTCAGGAGTGCTGTCCTCTAACATAATAGATCGAGAGTTACTAGGGCTAAGGAAGTCATGGAATGTTTTCATGGGGAGAATTGGAATACCAGAAGACAAGTCAGTTGTGATAGTTTCATTGAGCTTGGGAGCAATTGATACGAACCAGGAATTAAAACCATTGGCAATTGCTCTCCGGTTCAAGATTCTTTCATTATTGATGATAAAAGGTGGTTTGGTTGTTTTCTTTCTTTTGCCCCTAAGCTCATTTATTATCTGCCAAGTTTTCTTACTGCTTTCAATGTTTTTATAGATTTCGTTACAGTAATAGGAGCGTTTGGCTGCCTTTATGATACCCTTAAGCATCCTACGATAGTCACTAAATATCTTATAAAGAAGGACATTGCCAGATGGATCTTTATTTGTTACTGTATCTGACCATTCTTTACAAAGCTCATGTTTTCTGTCGATTGAGAGGATGATTCCATCTGTAATCCAAGGATTAAGCTTTGGTGTTCTTTTGGTCGTTTTCGGTACTTCTAATTTACAGTGCTTGTCAAGGGTGGATGTGAAGCAATCGACAAATTCGCAAAAATCTGAAGATTGGGACAGCTGATTCACCTTCACCTCAAGGTCAGAAACAAAATTTTTAAGCTTGGCACTTGAGTAGTCGTAGTAGCGGACATGTTTTTCATTGTTCTTATTTCTTGGGGCCGGGGTTGAGGTGAAGGAGAATATGAACGTGTGTTCACTTAATCTATCCTGAAGTACACCAGAGAGCAAAACATTATCAATATCACTAACTAGGATGTTATCTATACACGAGTTTTTACAGTTAGGCCGGAAGTGGGTAGCAATTGAGATGGATGGATACAAACCATTACTAATTATAGTGTCTTCAAATAACTGGTTGTGTGACGAAACTTTGAAGAGGTCTGAGTTAAAGTCACCAAGCAAACGAAAGGGCTTGCCGGATATCTGCTTAGCAATGGTTTGTAAAGTTTCACAAAAAGCCTCAAGGCAGCCACTAGGGGGACGGTATACAACTCCGTAGACAACCCCAACACCAGTGCTATCAGTGATTTCGGCGAATAGGCATTCAATGTTTACAGTACAGTAGGATAACTTTTCTAGGACAACAGTGTTAAGGTTGTCTGAGACATAAAGCGCAACCCCAGTGCCCTTTTTCTTATCTGGGAGGGTATTTTGATAAAAACTGGTGTAAGATGGGATCTGGTATAATTCTTGTAAGCTACTACCAACGTTGGTTTCAGCAAGTCCAAGAACATCAAATGGATGAGATAACCGTTTGAGTTCAACTTGGAATGTATCGAAATTACTGGCATTGCCATCAATGTTGAGGAACAGTGCTGAGAGGAAGGACCCATCACCACTGCTGATTTTTGTAGCTACTTCTGTGAATTCACGTTTGGAATAACGTTTACAGCTCTCGAGGGTATGACAAAATTTTTGGATGAGGGTGTCTTCTGCACCCTCATTGTAGGGCCTGTCCGACTTTTCGAGATCTTTTTGATTGTCAAAGGGGCAGTACCTATCCTCTGTGATAAGTGCACAATCTGGGCACATCCATAGGCCATTCTTGCACTTAAAACTAGCAGATTTAAAACATCTAGTATGATTTAAAACATCTAGTATGATTAGAGCTTGTAGTGAAAGGAAATCTAGCGTCCACCACAACTGACAACGTAACGACGGGTGCAATTCATGTTTTTGTATGGCAGCTATAGCAAAAAATTCGTATCATCCAAGTACCATCCGTTAAAGCATAAAGTTAATTAATTGTTCATGAGCAGCGATAAATATTTAATTTTAAGGTAAAAGTGACATAATTTATGCAATGTTTACAATCATTATCTATGTACATATATAATACTTGGTTGTTTGTAGTGTATTGATATCGATAATACTTAATTTACAGCGCTTATCATACATATTACACTATGGGGCAACCAAAATCATTGCATAATTATTTAAGTATACCTTAAGGCCAATAATTGACCATTGTTAATGATCTGGCCCGGAAGAAAAGCGGCGCGCGCTACTTCAAAGAAATTTAGACGAGTAACATCCGACAAGGCCAATAAATATGGTTCAAAATAATTTTGGTTACCATAATTTTAGTCACAAATTTTGCAAATTTTTAGTTTTCAACAATTTTTGACGGATGTTACTCGTCTAAATTTCTTCAAAGTAGCGCGCCGCTTTCTTCTCGAAATGGCCCAATGGCAAGTGCTACGAAGTAGCGCGCGCCGGGCCAGATCATTAACATATAACGTGACTAAATAAGGTAGATGCACCTAACAATGGTAGACTAAATTTGTCGTTCTTAAGGTATAATAGGTGTCTCTGACCGGATGCCACAATTAAAATGGACATTTCAATAGCTGCAAGAGTGCAAAAAGAACTGAGGCAATCAATTATTCTATATAGAGAAGCAAATACTTTATTGAAAAAGATAGCTCACATACTGCCTAGAATATTCTTTCAATTTCATTGATGGCATTTAAAGCACAAACAATATACAGTGTGGCCCAGAAGTATCTGCCCACGCGCAACCCTTTAATAACTCACGTAATTCTTCTTAGAATTGCACAGAAATTCCAGATATTATAGATATGGGTCAAACTTAGATTTCCTGAAAGTTTCGTCAAATCTAATTAATTACAGTGGGTGTGGCACGCCAATCCCTCTTTTTGCTATTGTCACCATAAAGTGAAAACGCTTCCAGCTAGGAACTTCAAAGTTTGTAGACATATTTGGTTTGATAATTGAAGTGCTTTCCCAAAATTTCAAGTTGGTTGTTTGCAATTTAACCAAGTTATGACCCTTTTAAGATATTGCAGATACGTGATCTCGGTATCACCCAATTAGTAATGTCATCAGGAGCTATTTATCGAGCAACAATGAGCCTCATTAGGCGGTAACGAGCATGTTGGTGGATGACGATCTGATCATTTTGATTAAATACTGATAATGACTTTCCTTAAAAAACCGAAGAATTTCCCGTTATAGCGCTTCGGTTGCTGTCCTACAAGCAGTCTCCAGCCAATCAGGGCATTGATTGAGTGAAGATATCACTGATTTTATTATATATTATATAACTTTATTCAAATCAAAAATAGAACATTTAAATGAACATCTTAAAGATCTGATAAGTAGCCAGAAAAAAAAGAAATACTGATACACAAGCTATAACAACTTCTTCCATCCCGCTCTATCAGAGGCTAAAAGTCTTAAATTGTACAAATCGTCTGTATTTACAAATGGAATGTTCCTACTACCTAAATCAAATTTAATAGTCCTAAGCAAGTTCGACTGGTGTCTGCCTACTCTACCCTTTTTAGTACTCTGACTCTCTACTGCAAAGTGTAATGCAAGCTGTGCAGGTGAGTTGTTATCACTGCGAAGGACATGTCCGAGCATCCTCCATCGTGCACATGATATCACTGATTAACTGCTGAAAATACCTTCTAAAATATTTAAAGATAACTCCTAATATCTTTTCAAAAAGTATGCCTGGGTTCAAAGAATGCAATCTTTAAAGGCCAACTGTTTGCAAATGATATTGCAAAAACCCTATGAATTAGCTTACATTTTCAGCTCTTTCTTAGCAATCTTGCATGTGAAATTCACATGAGGCTTGTGAGCCTCAAGTTTCCTTGCCTCATTAAAATAAACATAATAGTATCAAACAATCAATTATTTGTGTAGCTCTTTAATGGTCATTGTTCTTCCCCACACCTCAAGCAGTTATTACAGCACCGTACCTTGCAGGATTACTATCCTCTGCTTAATGTATTCAACATACCGATCTCTTGTGGCCATCTTGTTGCAACACGTGACCATTTGCATTTCGACAGCTTTTCTTCTTTTTTAACTGGTTTTTTGTCGTTGTTATTACTCTCATGTAAAACCAAAATTATAGACATTGAAAAAAGATAATTTTTGGCCAAAAGTCATAATGGATCCACACTGTGTGTTGTAGGAAGTGATCAGTAGTTTGAAGGATCTGGAGCTCTGTTACAGTCAATTCGGCCAGAATCTGTACAACCAAGATGGCTGATGTTTTTTTGAGAGCTGCAAGGATAAAAGCAGTCGAAAAGCTCTTTATTATTCAGAGGAATAAGATCAGCCAATGAAGTTTTGCCTAATATATATAATAGTTTAAGTCTGTATGTAGAGATCTAGTTTATGATCCATAGTAATAAGATTGTGCACCTCACTAGGTTTTGATGTAGCTAACACACCTAAGATGTAACTAATTTTATCAGGGAATAGGTATCACATTAACTGACTCCCTCATAGTTATGATTGTAGAGCTGAGATATATTTATTATTAGCAAGCCTTTTCTTTTAAAACTTATCACTTTATTTATCTCATGGAAATTGAACATGAATATTGTACAACATGATGACCACTATGACCACTATGACAGTGCAGTGGTTGGCAGGGGATGATTATTACCCCGTATTATTCAAATCTTAGGTCATTTAAAAACTTCTTAATATCATACCGGATTGTTAATGCTATATAATTCAGTTAAAGTGACTTTCGATTTTAAACTATTATATGTTCACTTTCCTGCCACATTTTTGGCATCAGCAGCCTCAACATAGAACTAAGGCCAGTTTACCTTGTCTTTTTTTGGTAACTGTGAGAGTAAATACATGCTGCTGATTGCTTATCTTTTTTATTTTTCAGAATATTTTTCAGAATATAATTGCATGTACCATGTATGACAGTTCTGACGTTCTATTCAGTTTGTTTGACAAAAACTAAACGTTACAAACCAATATAATGTAAAATATTATTAACAGGTAAGTAACAGTTAAATAACAGTTAAGTAACAGTTAAGTAACAGTTAAGTAACAGTTAAGTAACAGTTAAGTAACAGTTAAGTAACAGTTAAGTATTATCTGTGTTTAATTACCTTTAACTACTAACTATCGCTAGCTTTATGTGCTGATGGTTTGAGAGTTGACACGTAGGAATGGAAGGCACAAAGCTGGATCGTATTAAGGCTAGTACAGGGAGGTTAGTAGGTCGGACAAATGAACGTCTCAAGCAAAAGATGGGACGTTCATCCGAGTCTGTGGTGGCAAAGGATGACAAGTGGCAGGTGATCACCGCCAACTTCAACAGACAGCAGGTTAGATCAATTTTAAATAATATTTGAATAATTTACATCCTTGCCTTAATTTTAGAACTTTTCCTTTTTTAGCCGAAAGTGGTAAATTTAATATTTAATATTGAAGAGACTGTTTTTAACTTTTAAGATTTATTATATTGCGCTACAACTTCATTGTAGGTCGAGTTAAAACACAGATCATATTAAGATATATTTCAATTCAAGTTACAAATTCTCGAGGCGGGGTCATTGAGAAATGAAACCATATGTTTTTGCGTGGAAAGTGTATGTGGGTGATTATATGCGTTATGAACAGAGAGATTTGGTCGCAAATTCTAATTTTAGAGCCACTTGACCAAAAGGGTATGATATACATTTGTCATTAATCAGAACATATCATGGCTACTCTATGTTTGTCAAAATCGTATTAAAGATATAAGACTGTCGTATCTGTATCCTAGGTATGAAAATTACCCTTGAATGTACGGATCAAACCTATTTATTGAGTTATTTACACAGCCTTATAAGCTTTCATAGCACTGTATAGGTCAGGATATCATCATTGTAAAAACACGGTCTCACTGCACTATAAATATAACCTAACGGAACCTCTTGTTCACTAGTCTGCTTAATGATCCAGTATTTAATCGAGTTAAAATTACTTTGCTGTGTTGCACAAATATAAAACATACTGCAAAGTGCCTTCTCACTAGAGTCACTTGCAAGAAATTGTACTATATCAGTCGATACAATCCTTGCTATCTATAATACTATAACAACAATGAGCTCCAAATTGCAATTTCCTTGCCATTTCAGACGACATTGTCAAATTAGAGGCTTCCTCGGCAGGGCTGGAAGAGAATTAATAAATACATTTAATTTACAATTAACGTTGAACCAGCTGTGTGCAAGTAACGTAATTAACCGACTGCCTACTTTGTGGCAAAGTGGCGTACGGTGGAAGTAGCAAACTATGTTTGTATTATTTAAAACTAGCATGGTAGTTCTAGACATGTACTGTACATCAGAAACTCCCAATTTGTTTTAATGCATGGTGCAATAAACATCGACCTAATGTTTTGCAAACCGCTGTAATGTCTAATTAGTTTAACAGGTAATTTCTGTTTTCAGGCAGCCGGCATGCGACTCCACAGAGAGGTTAAAGGCTACATCGCTTCCTTAAAAAGTAAGTAAACTGTCCTCAGAACGTTGGTAAGTGGTTACACATTACTAGAACTGATTCCGGGAAGGAATAGCTCCTTTATAATATGTACCATAATAATATGGACGATTTATGCGGTAAATATTTTAATGGTAACGGCAACCCAGCATATTATTATAATAATATCCAGTGTTAAATATAATGTAAGGTGATATATGGTACATATATATGTATTATACAATGTAAACATCCTTTATACAGCCCAGTGTTCTCAATGAACACAGTTAAGCACTGCGCTGAAAGATTTAGTCGGGGACTTTAGGCACCCGACTAAATAAATTATCACCGCAAAAAATGCAATACTATTTAAACTATTTTATTTCAATCCATTTTCTTCTGACCTGGTAACTTTAAGAAACAGATAATAATGTACGTGATTTGCTCGCAGCGATGGAGAGCTCAACTCAGACCTTGTTAGATGCAGTGAGGGAAATGCATGAGTACACGTGGCCGGGAAACATGAACCTTGTTAAGGCACTTCAGGTTAGGAATATATAATATCTTTACATTTTACATATTGATCTGTTGTGTGTTTACATTATGTAATAAATTGTATGCCCTGTTAGTCAGATATGTTAGGGATCGTTCACATAATATTACATTTCCCGGCCCCTCCTCACCCTGTAAGCCTCTTTAGTCTTTACTCATAGCTATTGTGTAGAAATTACACTAGCCTTTCCAATTTCACTACCCGCGCCCCAAAAATCCTACCCCTCCTCTGCTTCTACTATAATCTAACAACTGTTCAGGGAGTAGACAAGCTGAACAAGGAGCTGAACGAGCAAATGGTAGACTCGTTACTAGTACCAGTAAACAACTACGTAGAAGTCTTCTCACAAATGAAGGTCAGTTCAGAATAGTTGGCAGAATGACAAGTGTATTTACTCTTTTAAATCTTCGATCACAATTTCGGAGAGCACTGTCAGCACTGATGTGGATCTTTATAATTGCATGACATGTCTTGAGGCTTCCTGTGCCCTGTAGATTGTGCTTTGCGCTGCACTTTAATGTCAACTGAGACACAGGACACATAAAAGAGTAAAGTAGAATATTCCCCTGGGTATTTAGCTGACAGCACTGCATTTATTATATAGCTTACTAACAAGCGGAAATTTTTGTTGGCAATTCGAAGCTCTACAATTTATTTTTCTAACATGGGTTTTATAATTCTCAGGTAAAGATGCAGAAGCGGGAGAGGAAGCTAATCGACCACACCCGCACCAAACGTACGCTAGATACTCTGAAGAAAGGAGATAAGATATCGCCAGAGAAGCTGGGATTTGCTCAGGATAATTACATGCAGAACAAGATAGTGTTTGAGGAGGTGAACTCGGAACTCTGTGAAGATCTCCCCGCATTCTGGGACAGGTTGGTTACTTTGGGGGGGGGGGGGATCCCCCGACCCCCACCCCCCCCACCCCCCCGTTACTTTTTAGAGACGAAACTGTTAGATCTGGAGCACACACGATTCAGGTTCGCAAGTAAAAGCTTTTTGTGTGGCTTTTAGTAATGTAATAACCGTGAACTTATCAAGTTTATTGAGCATAGAAGTGTGTTGGACTATACTCCCTCAATAATAACAAGCAACATTATTTCACTTCACGTGTACTAACTGTATTTTATCCCTTTCAAAAACATATGTTCAACTTTTAGAATATTCCGTATCTTTGAAATAGTTATCGACGAAATGTTATTTCATAAACCAAATATATCTCCAAAAATTCAACCATTTCAAATATGACAACAGTAATTTGGCCTGTTTCCTCGTAATGACATTAGTATTTAGGTGTGGATTGTGGTGACATCATGCCAACAATCTCCTGCGCCCAATTCCCTCATTCCCTGATTAATCAATTACTTCCAACCCGGATTTAAGAGTACTCAGTCATCAGGCACGCGTGCACAGGTTACGTCAGCTCACCTATATATTATTATATTGCTAGTGAAGCGGATCACAAAATTAATTATCAATTACCTTATTTGATTACGTGGTGGCATCCTCTGAGTATGAAGCTGTGCCGGCAACGAGTCTGTAGAAACCTTAGCAGTTTTGCAGTCTACACAGACATAATATCTAATGTGGTAAAATGTTTGCCTCTCTTAACACAATGTTAACACAATATCCAGAGACAGTAGACAAAAGAAGCTTTTGACTAGTGGACACGTACTTGATATTGGGGCTTGTTAACAAAATGATAGATAATGTATAATTCTAGGATACTATTGAAACGGCCTTGACCCCCTCAAAGTATCCAAAACAGTCATAAGTTTATCTAATACTAGAAAGCCAGTGGTCACAGGGAGGAAGGAAATAGTATTATTTGATAATCAGGTATTATCGTATGAAATCGTATCCATCCTAAACACTCCAAACACAACGTAATAACCATAAAACCGATCACAATGCCACGACAATAAGTTTTGCACCTGCGAATTTCCACCCTCATTACTGTGCAACCTTCTAATTTTCACCCAATTTGCAAGTGGGTGATCAGACAAAAAGAAACTTCGTGAATTTCAAGGTAGATTGGAAGAAATGAAATAAAAGTTATTTATTGTAGGCGGGTTTGTCACCCTTAATTAATACCTTGTGGTGATGTACGTTAGTGTGTGTTGTAGATAATGGGATAATTACTTGCTGTGGTCTCTGCGGGACACAGTTACGCAATATCTATAGACAGTGCACACTGGCATTCAGCTATCAACTTCGCACTTTATATTGGAGCTTGATACTTACAAAATTGAAAAATAATTAGTCATAAAATTACGGTATCAGTGTAATGGCCTCTACTCTTTTAGTACTCAGCACCCAAAATTATCAGTAGTTTTTGTGATACCTCTATAATATAAAACTGAAAGAAGTGAAACAGCAGTTATGCATGGTGGGCGAGGCTACCACCTTGGTGCAGGTGGGCGAGGCTACCACCCTGGTGCAGGTGGGCGAGGCTACCACCCTGGTGCAGGTGGGCGAGGCTACCACCCTGGTGCAGGTGGGCGAGGCTACCACCTTGGTGCAGGTGGGCGAGGCTACCACCCTGGTGCAGGTGGGCGAGGCTACCACCCTGGTGCAGGTCTGCGAGGCTACCACCCTAAATCATGTTGCAGGATATAGGGTGTTATAGATCCCTTAATATTTCACAAAGGTATGTAAGGGTGTGCAAACATTTTCAGTTGAAGATAATGACTGTGTTCGCCACGGGATGTAATCAAATAACATAGCGATAATGCGATACAATCAAGATTCAGGTCTCGCATCATCTATCAAATGTCGTTACACAAGGCCCACTTATGACTTTGTAATTATATTACTTTTTTTCTGAAACACGTATGCCACATACAAAAAGAGAATTTAATTTAAATTTTAAAACTTCCATAAAAAATATATGAACTGCAATAGAATATGGAGAATGTAGCAATGTAAAACATTAATGCTCGATAATGATGAGCTGTTATAAGCACGGGTTGAATGTGAGCTGTCCTAATCTGGGTAATATCTTGTAGGCCTAAGGTATTCAACAGCGATCAACAGCGATCAACATCCATGTTCCATCTGCCCTGCAGAATTAGTCATCATTTATGATGGTCGCAAAAAAGGTCGCAAGGTAAGTTATGTTATAACACAACTTACCTTGCGACCTTTTTTGAGGTTCTTTAATATCGATTTTCATGAATAATTTATAAGTACCAAATTATCAATGTTAAAAACTTAATGTGTATGATTATAATGTTTAAATTGACATAATCTTACCACCCATAACTCCTTATTTGATTTTAAATAGTCCCTGAGCGATTAGTGAAATGCGTCTAGCTTTAAGAGGAACTTTATTTTAAAACATTTTGAACTGACACATACATATTCATTCACTGAAAATAGAATATATCAGGTAATTATTATGTAAATAAAAAATCAGTGCGAAATTCCATCCCTCATCTCACGTTTTGTTAAAATATTGATTATTTGAAATTTTAATCCGTCAAGAAATAACTCGATTGCACTACTTACTTAACTATCTTCTTCCGTGTCAATAATATTCATAGATGGTAAAGACTATTCTGCTAATCTTCATATAATTTTTCAGTCGTAAAACCTACATCATGCAGTTTTTGGACGGTTTCTTCCGCAGCAGCATCGACTTCCACAAGGAGTTTTCTCAGGTTTGCAATAATATACACATCTAATAATAAAGGTAGATCGTCTGTAGTGTATGATCTAATGAACAATGTGACACCTGGAGAGTGCTAGTTAGCACTCTCTAATAGTTAGCACTCTCTACTACTATCAATGTGAATAGTATCTGGTGAAGTTAAAGTAAAGTGGGCTATCTAGACAAAGTGTTAATCTTCTCCCTCCCTCCCTCTCTCCCTGCAATCTTAGTCTAACTTGTACTGGTGTACTTCTAGAACCCTTCCTATACCTCTGGCCTAGCTGGTACTATCTTGACATCATGTCGGCAGGTGTACTCAGAGAGTAAAGACGCTCTGGACCCGCTTAAAGAGGAGATAAAGAACGAGCTCCCCCCGCAAAGGGACATTGCGATTGTAGACAAATACTTCGTCGTCTCAGAAAACGCCAGGAAGTACGTGCTCAACTTATTTTCGGGTGCAATTTTCTTGGAGATAAGATAACCGTTTATATTACGTGTTGTATAAAAGTTATATTGTATAATATAACACCTTATGCTGGGTTCTGATGAATGTACTGATGTGAGAATGTACAAGTTTTTAATCTGAACGTTTTGACCTGTTAAAAACACGCGACTCGACCACATACAGATGACTTTGTGATATGTTTTCATGATTACAATTTTCCCTGGCAAGACGGCACACACTTACACACATCACTAAATAATTAGCTAGTAATAACATCGGATGTAGAAACAAAACAATCAATATTTACTGACAATTTAGTATTTGCACGTACTATACAGTCTAAATATGAAAACATATCTTTGACTGAAAAGAAACAAGAAGATTCTCATCCTGTGTGACCTTCAAACGACCTACAAACGGACAGACAGACAAACAAACATTACTTCCTCAGGCTTAACGAGTCCATATTCAACAGATTCAAGAGACAAAGTATGAGAAAGAGCTTCAGGAAAAGTGGCGGCAGGTATGTGATAAATTATAATGTTTGGGAAATGGGAACCGTTAGTTAAAATATATGGGGTGGTAGACAACTTATGTAGAACCTGGACTCCAGCCACATTCTTGAATCAGGTTCGAACTATCATCGGGTTGCTATCACAGTGTAACATTTACTTGTTACATTCCATTACTGCTTCCTTTCTTGCTCATCTAAATCAAACGGCAGATAAAGTAAAACAGGCGGCCGTACAATGTACGGCGTACATCAAGTATAATTTGATTTACGCTGTAGTCTGTTAGTTTTTCAAGAACATGTGTCGTAATTGAGTCGAGACTCTAACTCTGTCTGCCTTATCAATACAATTCCTAAGAATATACTGAAATCTGCGATAAAATTACCAAAAATTAGGAAACCGTTCATGAAAAGAAGCACTTGTTCAAATATCTTTTTATACCGTAGACGAACTTACCTACAATGTATTTGTGACTCATACAAGATCACACGGAATTTACGGAAAACTCGTTTTAGTTTTTCAGAGCAGATAGCGGGTAATGCCTTACTGCGGCATTACTCGGCAATGTAATTGACTTAGTACTGAAAAACAAATACCTTGATCCCCATTCCACGAGAGAAACTTAATGATGAGATGTGATGGCAAGGCAAAAGAGCTGCTAAGTTTTATTTTCAACATTAAGGGGGCCGGGGGGGGTCTTCATCAAAATTCTCTCGAAATCGAGTTTATAGTTGTTTCTGATAGAGGGGAGTGATATCTATCAGCTGCTTTTGGTCCCATGGAAAAATGTTGTTCCTAGCCGAAATTATCACCGGTCAAAGGTCAGCGCTTATGTGTAATTGTATTGCGCGAGCGATTTTCAATCGCGCGTTCTGAAAATCGAGTCTAAAAATCTATCTTCTCCTACATTTTTTGAGCAATCCCCCTCAAACTTTCAGAATATGTTCTTAGGATCAGTAAGAAGAGAACTCTAGAGCCAGAATTTTAAGATAGGCCTTTAAAGATTTTTAATTCGATTTTGAAAATCTTGGACCTTGAATTTTAGAGGTCCAAGATTTTCAAAATCGAGTTAAAAATCTTTAAAGGCCTATCTCAAAATTCTGGCTCTAGAGTTCTCTTCTAACTGATCCTAAGAACATATCCTGAAAGTTTGAGGGTGATTGCTCAAAAAATGTAGGAGAAGATAGATTTTTAGACTCGATTTTCAGAACGTGCGATTGAAAATCGCTCGCGCAATACAATAACACATAAGCGCTGACCTTAGACCGGTGATAATTTCGGCTAGGAACAATATTTTTCCATGGGACCAAAAGCAGCTGATAGGTATCACTCCCCTCTATCAGAAACAACTATAAACTCGATTTCGAGAGAATTTTGATGAAGACCCCCCCCCCCCCCCCCCCCCCCGGCCCCCTTAAGTGGAACGTATGTAACAATAGTGAATTGTTGGCTAAGCACATGCTAATTAATCTGATGAGCTGTTTATATAACACCTGGATCAAGAATTTCACATATTTTGCGGGACAAAAGGTGTATCGTTCAGCCAATATTTTATAAATGACTTGTGTATAATCGTGTGTATCTATAAACGGGAACATTATTAACGGGGACGGTACATGTTATGATGGCATCTCAGGAATTATGATGTGTCGCACAAGGGTAACTTCCTAGATTGTTCCTAATAATGGCTAATGGTCGAAAGAATTCTACCTTATTAGATTTAAGCATATTGTTTAGGATCTGCGACCGCATATTTCGATAACACAAACATTATTCATTCATCTAATTTAGAATTGTATGAGACAATTTGTCTCTAAAGTCAAATTTCAGGGTATACCTGTTAAGTTTAACCATGAATGGAGAGCACGTTTCCTTGATTTCTGTAGGGGATTTGTGTCCGGGTATCTGGAACATGTTTGGTGGTTAAATAGGTTGTACATGTCCCAAACCATCAGAAAAACCGAGTTTCGACCTCTTGACCCACTCAGGCCACTCCCAGAGACCACTCCCATTCCATGAAAGTGATACTGGCACTGATAAGAGTCAAGAATGCTTTTTTTACTGATCATCAATTACTGAATATCATTTCTAATTGAAGACAGAATGTTACCGCAAATGTGTAAACTTTATCAATAACATTCATAACATATTTTCCCGCTTGTAATTAAGTTATTCAATCTTTTCAGCAGCTTCAAGAGGAGTTTATCTATGGGCGCTTTAAGGAAATCCAAGAAAAATGCGGATACATCGCAGAGTATATCAAAGTAAGTTGTCCTTGTGAAATGTGTATTGCTTAAGAAAACTATGCGGCAGTTGTTTCCAGGTGGCGTTGAAGGTTTGGCGGACGAAACATAACGCTATTTGGGTAAGTGGGCGACGATTAACCTGGTGTGAGGAAATTATGGAACGCGCGAAAATTAATTTTATGTACATTTTGGAGACTTTTCGCGCAGCACACGTTGTTTACTTTGAAAATTCGATGATAATGATCGATCTGATCGTTTTCTTGTATTGCTCCATGCTTGGAACGTTCAAGGTTTTGCACTGGATCGAACTACTATGCTCTTGCCTTTCACCGACACGCAAATTTGGCTTGAAATTCAATTGTGATCAATTTTTAACCTCAATGGTGAGTGGTGACTACAGACTAATGAAGACTATTCAATTCTTTTTTAACTATCGTCTTCCTTAATTAACCTAACTATACTTCAGTATATCAGTGGACCCATACGCTTCCCCAGCTCAACAAGCCACTGTTTACACTCCCACAAGTAAGTTAAAGCCACGCCCACTGTTACCGAATGAAATTATCCTACCTGACTCCCCATATTGACGGTTGTTATCTCTAAGTCTAATTTTAGAAATCCTCGCAATTTCTTGGAATTAATACCGCTGAAATTTCATGATATTGACATGACCATATTTACCAGTACCAACAGTAATAAAGCCACGGAGGCTAAGAGAGACTTCGGGGACATCATTTAACTCAATACTGACAGACAGATCCACTGACAACTTAGACAAGAGTAAGTTTACTGAACATAAATTAACATTGTTTTATTTTAGAAGTTGGTCCAGTGAAACCGCTGTCACCGGCACGACCGAAGGTATGTTCCTTGTATTTAATACCCATTATTCATTCAGCACATTCTGCATGGAAATCCGTTCACACCTTTTAGAAAATTTAATTGATATATGAAATTGAATAGAAATTATTTAACATTATTGACAAGGACATTTGACTATGACGACCCGCACTTCTTCCATTCAACATTGCATTATACTAATGTGACAGCCAACTACGTGAGCTTCTTTAGAGCTAATTACTGAAACAATGACTAGACTAAAGTATTGTTGAACAGCTTAAATAGTTAATCTCTTTTCCAGCCTCCGAGGGTCGATCTATCTGTCAGCGAAAGTGAACCAGGTACGCACTCATCTGGTCATTTACATATTTTAGATCACCTCCAGATAATTGAATAGTTTATGTCTCATTCATTTTCATAAGATTATGTTCTCATAGTTGACCAAGAGGCAGAATTAGAAAGTGTTGACATTCCAAAGCCGGCCAGTAAGTCTCGGAATGGTCTCGACTGATCTTACTTTTTCCTTTGAAAATTCGCATGATTAGTCAATGACTCAATTACTGCAACTACAAAACTTTGCATAGTGTCAATCTGGCATGAAAATTTTCATTATAGATGTAAAAATTAAACAGTTACCTATTGTTATACTGTTTACCAGGACATCTCAAACTTCAAATCAGTATTACTAGCCAAATGAGGATTATCCGACAACGGCTAATAGCACTGTTCATCAAATTTGAACTGTGAAGAATCCGTAATTGTAACCATGCTTTATTTGCAAATCGAATGAAAATGTAACGATAAGTCCTGAGATTTTGAAAAGTCATTTCAATATCGTAGATTCTGACGATGATAAAAGGAAACCAGTTTTGATGACCTGTTTTGAAGAGCCAACTCCAGCTGAGTCAGATAACAAGGTTGTTCCCGAAGAAAATGTTCCCAAAGAAACCGAAAAGCCGTCTCCATCTGAGCTAGAGGACACAGACGACACAGAGGACACAGTAGGACCTTCTGACACTGAAAAAGAATCTAAATCTCCTGTTGCGGATGAATCCACCCAATCTGTAGCAGCCAATGTAACAAAAGTCACACCCGCCGAGCAGGCTGACGACTCTACAAAACAGCAAGACAAGGAAGTCGGCATTTCGGAGAAGAAAACGGTTGAGAAGGAAGAGGTCAAGGATTCGAAAGAAAAAGAAAAGCCTGAACAATCAGAATCTGAAAACGTTATATTAGAAGCGGAGTTACAAATAATAAAAAAGGTGGAGGAGGAATTAGCAAAGATTGAAGAAGAGGAGGGTGAGCTCATGAGTATATTAAAGTGTTGAGGGGGTTTTGAAATGGCTTTATAATGGCTTTATTGGCGTTTCATCCGAGTGAGAGTGAAAAATTAGGGGGATTTCAAAACCAATTATTCGCCATATGTATGGAACCATCAACAACTTTCTTGTTTGCTTTCATAGCTTTATTTGCATATAAATGTTGCAATTGAAAAAGAGATTTCTGATTTGTACTTTCAATTTGTATGATATCGTATTTAATGTTTTTAATGTTCCTATCAGTTGTCATCACGAACACAAATTATTCATAACAAATCGGTTTTTCTTGTACAGCATCTCTGTAGATAGATGTGTTAGTACATATTTGTTTTCCAACCTTTTATTTGATAGCACGTTAATATCATCATCGAGCGAGAGGAAAATATTTCAGCACCAAGCCTCGTATATTGATCGTTTCATTTCATTTTTTCTTCAGCCGGGCTTCAAATTTTTATTTGTTTTTGAAGCCTAGTTGCACTTACTGAGTTACTGTTCCGATAATTAGGAAATTCATGATTCATTTCCCGGTAGAACTACAAATAAGTAACTTAATTATCTTTGTTCTGCAGGTGGCGTAACACCCTACTCCCCGTCGATAAACATAGAAACTGGTACAGTAGTGGAGTGTATTCACGAGTATAAAGCTGTAGACGAAGATGAACTGTCGTTTGGTATGGGGGATGTGATCACAGTGGTCACCTGGGATAGTACTGACGAACAGGTGGGCATGATTTGTGTTGTGAAATAAACTTGCTTACAAATTTCTCACAAGTAAACAGATAAATCAGAGGAACATTAACATAACATTAGGTACCTAATGTTATAGCTTCAGCCGCATGAAATCGTACATTTCGCAGGATTCCGGATGGTTTATGGGTAAACTACAAGGTTCGGGAGCGAAAGGAGCGTTCCCCATCAACTACACTCGCAAATACAATCGTTAGTGTCCCGTGGAGAATGGAGTGTGCGAGCTTGATCTGCGAGTGTGTGAGAGAGCCGCGCGCTGACTGACCGACAGACTCGACAAATGACTTTTATCTCCGAATGCTTGTCGGATCTTTTTATCTTGTTCTGATAGTCTTAACATTTATATTAGACTTGGTTACTAATGAGGATGTGATATATATTTCAATTGACACGTGACTGTGATTAAAGTTAAACAACCAGCAGCGGCCAATCAAGTCCGAGAATTGCCCAGTATCAAAACTTATCATCCTACTGATAGTAACCTCATCAATTGGGAAGATTAACGTGTTAGGTAATTATGATAATACATGAAACCTGACCAGAAAATATTTGATATGTATGACGGAGTGATTTTGCCTATCGAATAACATCTTTTCAGTCGTGTTTGTTATGAATAAACTGAGGAAATAAATCTGCCATTGATCGATGAGATTTTTCATACTATCATCTATTTCAATTTCGTTAATTGTTTTTGCTATTTCGTTGTTCTATAAAAATGCTGATGAACCACAAAACATATAGTAGTCATCAGTAGATTTGTTGAACTATTTTTTAGATTTTATGACAAGGGTTTTTGAAATAAATATTAGGAATTTAGAGTTTTTAATGTTTATATTGTTATAGTAATTCCCCCGAAACTTAACCAAATGTTTTCTCTCTTTCTTTATTCTTCACAGAACTCAAAATCGCTATACTAACACGACAAAGAAAGACCTGAAGTGAGTTGTTCCGTCTGATTGTGAGAAAATGGATAGCGAGATACTAAAGAATTGTCTCTGACGATTATCAGTGATCATATCGAAAGATTATTTGAAGATGAAACTGAATTATTAAATAATCAAAGCTATTATTATAATTTGAAACTAAAATTGGAATGTTGCAGCAAATAAGAGTTTGAAGATCAAAGTGGAACCCGATCCTCTTGCTGATAATTTCCAGGCTGTCGACTTGAGTAAGTTGTATTCTATTGATTTCGTTACTCATTTGAAATGATAATTCTAGCATCGTCTCTCTCTTAATTTTATACTTAACTTTAAAGTTCCATTTGACATACTAATACTGCATACCTATTCTCAATTAATGTGCATTATTGCATGAAACTCCGGCTACCACCGTTACTTAATAAAACCAATCAGGTCAGGACGATGAGTGGAGGAACAGAGAAGCGGAGTACATAAACATACCCGAGCTACCAGACGAACTACCACTTACTAACGGCAACCTCGCATATGAGGCCGAGCCGGTCGAGTACTCGATCCCTCCCAGGGTACCGCCAAAAAGACCAGCGGCTCCAGTTATCGCTGCTTCCGTTACTGCTGAAGTTCCTGATCTGGTAGCAGCAGTCGAAATTGAAGCACCCTCGGTGGAGGTTGAACTTGAAACAGAAGTTAGTGCTGCAGCGGCGATTGAAGTTGGGACCCCAGAGGTAGAACTCGAAGTCGAAACGGAGACCCCAGAATTTAGCGTTGAGACACCTGAAGTAAGTGCCGGAATTCCGGACTTTAGTTTCGATACAGAGGTTAGCGTTGAGACCCCTGAAGTAAGTGCCGGAATTCCGGACTTTAATGTCGAAACAGAGGTTAGCGTTGAGACCCCGGAAGTAAGTGCCGGAATTCCCGACTTTAGTGTCGACACAGAGGTTAGCGTTGAGACCCCAGAAATCAATTCACCTGTAAGTATCGGAGTTCAAACCCCGAATTTTGATATGGAGGAGGACGTTATGGCATCATCAGGTGCTGAATTGTCAGGTGAAACTGTTGAAACTGTTGTAGAGGCTGCAGTGCAGGCTGCTGAGGATAACGATGTGGAGGTGTCGGTGAAAACCCCGGGACTGGTTGTATGTCAAAGAGGGGTTTTGGATGTTGGTAGAAATGATGAAGAGTTATATGATGAAGAATTACAATTAGATGAATTGGAGGTTGGGACCCCTACAGTGGCATCAGAGGGAGAACAATCTGATTCTTCCGATGACCTGAGTCCAGAGGAGATAAAACAGAAGTTAGCAGCTCTCGGAGAGTTCAGTGATGAGAATAACTTATCTTCTGATGAAGAAGATGAGTACAAAGTAAGGTTTGATGCGTCGGTCTCGATGCTGGAGTCAGTTCCGGAGGACGCAACCGATTCTGAGGCGGAAAGTGAAGCTTCCAGCGTAGATGAATCTGGTGTGGATCACCAAAAGGATGAAGACGATCACGCTAACGCAAAGGATGATGACGATAACACCACCAGTTTTTAACTTATTGCACGCAACTTACCTTCTTAATCTTCACAAATTTGTACTTGATTTGGATTCAAACCTTGTACAATTAGTCACAGCATGATTATAATGAAACAACTGAGTTTAGAAACCATTCCTGAGAGCCGCATAAATTTAGAGCCTTTTATATGTCTTTGTTTATTATGTTAACATCATTGTTAAGGCTACGCGGTTATACTTTTTATTGACAAATTCTGTTTAACTACGAAACAAACTAGAATGTGTAGTGATATTACTACAGTTTCGTGTTACAACATAGCAATTTATTTTATTAAATAGACGGTTTATAAATTTAGTTTTGATAAAATATTTATAAGTTTCAACAGAATTTTTAACACATTTTCACAGTAAATTATATACATTTCTGAAAATTTACGTAAGAGATTAATTCTAGTTATCGAGCAATATTTATTTTTCGATCTGACTAACTATGAAGTTTATGACTTGAGTACGAAATTAAGGATGAGTATTTTTGTTTTAACGGATGTCAATTCTACAAGAGCTTTTGCATCTAGATAGAGCTGTAACATAAAAGTTGGGCTACTGCGACGTGGCGGGTAACAATAACAACAGAAAAGTTTTTATTCATTGGACCGAACAATTTCAGCACTGGAAAATCCAGCGCCAGATCTTGAAGCAAGTTTCGGGAAATGTTTCTTGGTTTCTTTTGATTTTTGTTGCTGACTTTTCGGCTACTATTGTTAATTTTTCGCGAAATTATCATGTATCAATTATTTTGAGTTTGTAATTTTTTCTTAATCCACACCTGTACCTAGAGCTACAATTTTCAAGATTTGTCGGCTATTATTTGACTGGTAGCTGTTTTTAAGTGGCACAGTCTGACTTTTTTAGTGTTCTTATGGTTCACTTGTATTGGAGGTCCACTGCCTAGATTGATAGACTACATTTATTTCGTCTGCACTTTAAATGTAACAATACTACTGTGATATAAATGGTACCGTTTGTTATGAAGTGGCGTGGGAAGTTTGTCAGACCAAATCATGATATTTACTTTTCATTACGCATTTTTAGACTGTAGAATTAATCTTTGGTCTAAGTTAATATAATATGATTTTTATGGAATATCTAAATTCTGTACAGTACTTGATGAACTGTGTATTATTTTGTTTTCTGAGCCGACTATTATGCCCAAACATTTCAAGGTGGGTTTTTGAAATAAATACAAAGTTTCACATCAAAATACGCTCTTCATTGAATTATGAACTTTCAGTCGAAATGTTTGGGCAGATTAAGCGGATTGTAGACAGTGGTAGTGATAAACAACTTAATTTCCTCTTGGAATAAAATTAAAATTGATATTGCACGATTACAGTAAAATAACTGAAATACACCTGCCGTCGTCAAACAGTGTAAAAAGAACAAATTGTGAGACATCCGGATATAAGATTTCAATACAAATTTGGCTATTCTATGTTTGATGAGAATTAAATGCCTTACATAAATCTTTCAGATGATCACAGAATAATTTAGCTCTTAGTTCCAAGTATTTCTCATCAAAATAGACTCAAACAAGGGGCAAAGTCGCCGAACGGCCGAAAACAGCAGGCAACTCATTCTTTGACTGACAACATTATGGCAATAGTTTAGCAACAGGCACGGCACTGATTGTTTGGTAAGTTTTTCAGTGTATAAAAAGAACAGCTAGGGGCGAGTTGTAGGGAGGCAGGGAAACTCTAGTGTCTGTATAATCTGTCTTGTTATTTCTCAAGAGGCAGCTTCCTTATCTCCCTTCTGAGCCATGTAACTGTCCAGCTGTGTATCTAGATACGCTCTACTTTTTGACATATATTTATCCAATTCAGAGTCCAGGGAATCCTTGTCTGGTTTTTTGGCTGCTCCGCCGCGTCCAGCGGCTCCACCTCTGGCAGTTCCGCCCCCACGAGCACCACCACGCGCGGTTGCTCCTGATCCACGTTTAGTTGCTGCTCCGCCTCGGGCAGTTGCTCCACCACGTGCAGCGCCGCCCCCTCGTGCAGCTGCGCCTCCTCGAGTGGTCCGCGTTACTCCTCTTCCGGACGCGTTTCCGCCTCTATTCAATCTGCCTGCTGAGGGAACCAAGGTTCAATGATTTTAGTTAACTAAAATTTAACGAAGCAGATTAGCCAGATCAATGAGTTTAAGGTAAATCAAGTTTTAAAAATCTAAAAGAACTTTATTGTAGCTCACCAAGTCTGCCTCCAGGAGAGGCACCCGCATTTTTTCGCTGCAATGTGCTATATTTCTGTGTTAATCGCTTGGCCCCTATTCTACTCTGGATTCCGTTTCCGTTTCTTCCAACTCCAAGTCGAGCCTGAACAAGTAAATTGAACAGTTATAATGGAACTGAGACTTGCCATAATCAGTATTGCTGGTTATCATCTGAAAAAGTTGGAAACTCCAGCTTTTTATGAAGATGTGGTAATCAAAACACCGAAATCTCTACCTTGGCTGAGACATTTTGTTTAGGAGGTTCGTAGACAGGGGCTGTAGGTACGGGTATCGTGCTGGCACTGGCAGTTGCTGTTGAGAGGGAGGCGAGGGACCGGGACATCATAGAAAGAGTGTTCCGTTCCAGAGTCTCTAGTTTGCGCTGATGAGCTCGCAGCTCCTCTCTGATGCGCGTATCTTTGGGGGGAGTGCGTGGACGTGCAGGCGCAACGGCTGGCATCTTCATTATTTTGTGGAACCTGAGAGAAGAGGAGATTGAAACTTGTATATCGCTTTTGGTAAGCTTATTAATGTCCTTATTGTACAAAAGATATTCTATTTGAACGGTATTATATACCAATGAAATGAAGAAAAGGATCGTCCACGTGTAACGTCGGCGTTATTTGAGTTGTCCCGATTAGATGGATAAAGATATCATTACCTGTCATTAAGAGTCATGTTGGTTTGTTGTCTCAGCAGGACTTTAATGTTGCTGGAACTGTCCCGGTACTTCGTCGCATGTCTTGATGCCATCCTACCTACACTAGTATATTGGGTCAGGAAATTTTGATTAGATAATGGATCTTATCAATCGTTACTAATAATCGTGTAACTAAAATGGATTTTACTCTCTAAGCAAACTGGAAACACTCTCTAAGCAAACAAGCAGTAAAACGAACAGTGTGTTGTGTCATTTGTCTTATAATTTCAACTCAATGCAACGAACATAATATCCTCTCAACTAGGAAGAATGAAGATCTGAACCACGTTCACTGAAAATTTATCCATGTCAACTCCCGAAAAGTGTCGCTTCACTTCTTATCATTTCTCCGTCTGTTGCTGCGCATGGGGATAAGGGCCCCCTTGCAGAGGTACGCTTCTATGTCGAATGGCAGGGGGTTGTCAGACTCATCACAATACACGTACGGTAATCTGATCACTGTCATCTTCCCACCCGCTGAAATACATTTTTCGTCAGTTCTCATCTTTCTACAATCTACATGTAACTCAAAACGTATGATCATGCTCTAATAATGTAAATCAAAATGTGAAATTGAGTGTGTGAACTTTAGTCATTAATATAGTGTACAAAATATGGATAATGCATGATGAAATTGATCACAAGCCCAAAATTGCTATAACCAAATATATACAATGAACATGTTTGTAAGAAAGTCAATAATCTTCAACTCACGTATCTGGACGTTATCGGGGGCGGTGAGGGAAATACGGATGTTCCGGTAAGACACGTTCAGACAGACGGACAAACTGACTTGTTCAGGGGAGCAGACAACTATTCTCATGAGTTGACCAAGCAGCGGCTTACTGGAGGAAGTTATGTTAAAATCTAGGGGCTAATGGGGAAGGTTTACATACCTACATATATCAACATCAGGAATATTTTGCGTGAATTACCGTGGATATTCAATTTCAGCTGTATATTACGTGAAATAAAGGATTACTGAGCTAACTTGGTATGAGAAGGACAGGTAGTGTAGAGGATCATGTCTGACATGACATTATTACCCCCGCTGTTCTCCTTGATCATGTTAGCAGGGGACCCCTTCACTGGAGCTCCTCCTGCTGAACAGTAGAACCTGTGCCCTTTACTGCATTCGTATTCGTACCCTACGTAACACCTGGGAATGTTACTTCAGTCAGTTCTCAAATTTCGTTTAAACTATCTCGACGTTTAGAATAGTTTAACGCAAGATGTTGTCATAAACTTATTGTTCAAAGTCTGTGAATCAAAGCCCTCATAAAAACTGAAATCAAGCACAAGATGAGCTAACCTGACACTGCGCTTGCCCCGCCAAGCGTTCTTAGGTTCGGGAGCCCAAGCTTCATCTGGTGGCAGGTCCCACGGTAGCAAGTACTGAGATCCGAGAAGAAATCCTGGCTGCTCAATCCCCATAGTGGTTTGGTACGAAGACCTAGGAGACAGGACAAAATTGTGATTGATTTCTTTTCTCACGCATCGATTAATGGTATTTTTTGCATTTGATCCTGATAAATTTGTACTCATAAAGTGGTAAGAGCTGCTTCTCAATCTAAAACGAGCTACTAAGGTAGCTTAGGGTACTTACGCGGGGCCAATGTTGCAAATCATCCAACTGAGCTGATTTCTCCCGAATAGCCTGTGTTGGGGTAACGTAGAGCAACACTTGTCGGAGAGGGACATGTAAAATTCATGGTTAGCACTCTCCAGAGTGAAGGGGTCTGAACGATACGAAATACTTCTCCCGCAACTGCACGCGCTTCTCATCCTCAGTCTGTTGCTGTGCACCCTTGCTGAATCGTGGAGCGGCAAGACACAGGCATTTCCTGTTAAACTGATGCTTTCACAGCCCTTTCGGCCATCCTCCCATATAGCGTCACAATCTTCTTTCAGTTTAGCCGCGTATGTGCTGAAGGCGGGACCCTTAGCACGTGATCTCAGTATGTGCAGTGCGTGCTGAAGCTGTCTCTGAAAATAGATTTGTTGAACAACAGTTTTCAAGCGAAGTGTTAACATGATTAACAAATTAACTGCAAAGTCATAAAGTTTAGATTATATCGAACGGATCGAAATCAAGTTAAATCTGTTAACTTAAATTTTGAATAAAAAGTCGTCAAATGTGAGAGGCAAATGTATCCCGATATAAAAAGGTCCCCGCGCGTTACGAACAGCACACTATTCGAATGCGACCAAGTGCCGGAAGACAACTTAACTCTGCTATGTTTAAAACACCGCATATTGTGATCATAATAATAAGCCGCGGTTTTAATGTATACCTGGTGAATGGCATGGGTATAGTGTGACGGTAATGAGTCCATGTAGGCCGCACTTGCGACTGGATATGCTTTCTGGCACCTGTTCTCCGAGTATTGCCCCTCTGGATCTAGTTGCTAAAAATAACGTTAATAACGTTAGAACTAAGTCTGTGCTATCTCCATTTTCCGAAAGTATCAACTATCGATATTAGCAGTAAAATGATGAGCGTTATTTCCATTTCATTATCAACGCTGAAACACAGGCTGAATGACTAAACATGTTGCGAAGAACACTACTGGTTCTACATCGTAACGAAGCCCGAAGGCTAACTTGTTTTGAACGAAGGATCCCAACATACCATGATTATTTTAGCAGGACCGTTCTCACTAAAGTTAGCGTCATTGTCAGCGTGACAGTAGAAGGAGTAAAGTAGTATGGCAGCACTGTACCACTCCCCTAGTGGCACAAAGGTCACTCCCTCTTCCTTCTCTTGCAGCACCTTTGTAATGGAAAATTAACCACAATCAGGCGAAGTAGTGAAAAGTAAATCCAAGTATACGAACAGCAACAATCAACATTTAAGTTTTACTTCTTAGTATGTAAACACAGGAGCAGTAACAATTAAAATTGTCAAAAGTTGAGAACGCCTATGATAAACAAATCGATTTCAAACAAAAGAAAAATTGAGTTATAATATTTTCTACTGACCTGATTCCTGAGGTTCTTAACATTACGTTTGAGAAAAGAGCCGAGTGTCATAGTGTCTTCCTTAACGTCCTGTACGTACTGTGGAGCAGTTGCAGATAGTTGGGAAATGTAATACAGTGCTGAGGATAAGGGTGGTCAAAGCTACAGGATCTCAAAGAAACCCGGTACAAACTACAATTGATAAGAGTCGTGATATCCATGTGTTACAAAATGTAAGCCTGTAAGACAATCTAGATATAATGGTCAACTTTCAAATGCTGTGGTTTGAAGGCAGACATGTTTTTCGCGGTTCAATAATCAATAGAGCATGTCGAGTGTCGACTTACACTTTACAGTGATAGAATTCTGAATTTAATGCACTGTGAGAAGTGAGCACGATATTTAACGTACCAGTATCCACGTGTTTAAAGCTAGGACTCTCACTGGAGGGTCTCCCTTTACCGTCGAGAAAGAGAACAAAAGGTTCCCTCAGTTCATTAGGAGGAGGTAAATGTGCCAAGTCTTGGGCACCTCGTGAGGCTTGTTTGGGAAGCAGACGGCACTTCCTGAATATGTGGAATATTTGTGTCTCCATTTCTAGACCGAGTCTCTTGCACTGCTGGTTAAAACCTTGACGTCCTGAAATTTAAAGTGTGTGAAGATCATTTATATCATACGGTGTTTATTTATATCACAAGGCTTTTAACCAATGCAATGGAATGTGACCCGTAGTGTGCACATCATTCAAAATGATGATGAATTCTACATTTTATTAATATGAAAAGTCTACGATTCGCGCAGTAATTAAACCTTATATTAAGTTAGCAGATGGCTGAATTATGAGTCGTAATTTTAAAAGGTTTCAATCCGGGGGGATCAGGTACTTAGTTCCGTACGTGACGTCGACTAAGTGTAACTTTGGAGTTTACAAAAAAGACCCACCCACCCCCTTCGCGGTACTAACTGTTTTTTAGGATAATAATTAAGACACCCACCCCCTTTTGCCGGCTTTTGTGTTACTAACTGTTGAGAAATCACGGTACTAACTGTGTCTTGGTATATAAAATAAGATACCCACCCATAAATTGCTTTAAACAGCTCATTAAACATTGGGAAATGGGCAAATTATACCCACTATTTAGTAGGGGTTTTGTTTTCAATATTGTAGTCGAATTTGATAAAAAGTTACAAAAACAGGGACAAAATTCAAAAAAACCTCAAAACCCATTCCCAAAATTGAAATTTGAGGTAAAATGGGTTTTTTGGGGTTGGACACCCCCTTAACTAACTGTTTTTCTGGAAAATGTACCATGTACTAACTGTGATTTGGAAGAAAATAATGACCCACCCCCCAACGTCACGTACGATTCTGACCTTATGATCCCCCCGAGGAGATAAGCACCTCAGGCCATCCCAATACCGGGAATGACCTGCCCACAAATTGTAGGTCACCAAGTAAGTTGAAAGTAATAGCGCCAGAGGCATTTATTGTTTCGAAAATGCTAGATTTTAGCACAAATAAGTATAAACCCGAGTAACAGCTGTATCCTTGTTAAACGGCTTGGTATGGCCCACAGGATCGTATTAAGATTGATAGGGATTGAGTTACGTTTGTTTCATCAAAACAGCAATTTTGCCTTAGGGGTCGTTCAATAATAATTTTATATACTTCAGGGGTCGACCGAGGGCAGGATTTTCGACCGAGGCCGAGGCCGAGGAAAATACAGTTAGTTAAGACCGAGGCCGAGGACAACCGAGGTTTCTTTTTTTTGACCGAGGCCGAGGCCGAGGCCGAGGAGTGCAAATTTTGACCGAGGCCGAGGCCGAGGCCGAGGAATTTTGGCAGAAAAATTGTTGGGAAAAAGGGCATTGTTTATTAGGAAAAGCGCACTGTACCTAGATTGTACTGTGTACTAATATACTGCATGTACACACGCTACAATCATTATGAAGGGGCAAGTTCGCCAAGAGTCAGGAGTGGGCATGCTCAGGCAGGATCTGAGTAATTGACAGTGAAATTTGAAATATTCTATCAGAAGCGTGGTGAGATGGATGGTGTCGGTGCATCAGGTACAACCAAAAACTCTAGCTCCGGCAGCCATCTTGTAGCCTTAAATCAAGAGGCTTGCATATAATAATGAACATATTGACACGGGTGCAGAGTTGAGTCTGTACGGAACCTAGTAGTTTCAGATCCTTGTTTAACTTGCCGTACAGCAAGGTCATCCACTACTTTAGCCCGGCGAGGCACATAACTCCCTCTACAACTCCATGACAAATGTTTCATATATACTAGCCGAGTTCACAAGAATATATCCTTGTGTTTGAGAAGAGCTCGTTAGAACTGCTTCCTTTCCCTTCAGTATCCCACAGTCTCTCGAGTTTCGTAACTGCCAGAGAACTCTCTTAAACAATTACTAGACTCGGTGATTATAAATCAAGAGGCTTGCATATAATGAACATATTGACACGGGTGCAGAGTTGAGTCTGTACGGAACCTAGTAGTTTCAGATCCTTGTTTAACTTGCCGTACAGCAAGGTCATCCACTACTTTAGCCCGGCGAGGCACATAACTCCCTCTACAACTCCATGACAAATGTTTCATATATACTAGCCGAGTTCACAAGAATATATCCTTGTGTTTGAGAAGAGCTCGTTAGAACTGCTTCCTTTCCCTTCAGTATCCCACAGTCTCTCGAGTTTCGTAACTGCCAGAGAACTCTCTTAAACAATTACTAGACTCGGTGATTATAAATCAAGAGGCTTGCATATAATGAACATATTGACACGGGTGCAGAGTTGAGTCTGTACGGAACCTAGTAGTTTCAGATCCTTGTTTAACTTGCCGTACAGCAAGGTCATCCACTACTTTAGCCCGGCGAGGCACATAACTCCCTCTACAACTCCATGACAAATGTTTCATATATACTAGCCGAGTTCACAAGAATATATCCTTGTGTTTGAGAAGAGCTCGTTAGAACTGCTTCCTTTCCCTTCAGTAAGCCAACAAACTTTGAGGGGTGCTTGTTTCTCAAAAAGAACATCGGAACATTTGGGGACGACTTCGGCCCCTGTCCAAATGAATTTGAAGCCCCAAATAAAGAGGACTGTCCCCCTTCTGAGCTGTGCACAGAAGATTATTCTGATTCAGAGTGCTCAGATATTGTCATTTCATCAGACGATGAATCTTATCTACTATGATATTTTTAGTTTTGTGTCCTGGTCAATTGGTCGTTTTATTTTCAATTTTACAAATTCGTTTACATTAACCTCTGTAAGTCTGTAGAAAAATTCCCAAAATTTCAACAAAAATCCTCGGTCAAATCCTCGGTAAAATCGTCAAATTTCGCCGAGGCCGAGGAATTTCGAATCTATTTTTGACCGAGGCCGAGGCGAACCGAGGAATTGTCCTCCTGACCGAGGCCGAGGCCGAGGCCGAGGAAAAATCGCCATTCCTCGGTAAAACCGAGGCCGAGGCCGAGGACTCGGTCGACCCTTGATATACTTAGTCCTTAAATAATGCAAATCACGTCATTGTTTCTCAAGAAACCTTAACAATTAACATTCGAATCCGAATGCACTCCAATAAAATTTACAATAGTCTGGTACTTCGAGCCCCCCAGTGCCTACATTAAACCAAATGACTACATCAAACCAAATATTTATTATACGAAAAAATGGGCACCCTATTATTGGGGCACTCGTTGTAATTACTGGTAGTGTCACAAATGCACACCCCCCAATATTGATAAGTAGATAACTTGATCCAGAGGTCCATTTCGCGACACCAACACAAGTCATTGCACAAGGTGGGGGTCCAATCTTCCCATCAGGGGTGCTCAAGATTTTCAGTTCGCTCAAGAAAGTAGGGTCAATTAGCATCAAAGTCAAGAGACAGCCGCACAACTTCATCTTGGAAAGAGTTGAAGAGCATTTCGAAAACGGCAACTTTGATCAACTTAGAACTTGTGAACGATTGCGTCAACTTTTGATACTTATAAAAGTCTTTATATCGCTTGCTAATTCAATTTAGACCACATGAACTGAGAGATGTGACAAAATGGTGGTTGACCACTCTTTGAAAAAGAGCGACAGTGCTCCAGCTGCAAAAATTTGGCAAATTTGCTTACTAATTCCTGTATGAATGACTATGAAAATAGTAAAGTTAGATTTAGTGGGAGTGGAACAATCGATGAGCCGCCATTGGCGATCATGGTCGTTCTCAGAGCACTTTTGGGCACGTGCCAAATTAACGTTTTGAGAGTACGGGGAAAACTTATTTTGTTGAGGAAGATTTTGGTCGAATAGATGCCGAGAACTAACTCCTCCCACAAGACACAGTCACCACACTGTGTCAGACCATAATATGTAACAGGTAAATTATGCAAAACATTCGTCAGAACACAAACTAACCAATCACGTACTTTTTTAGACAATTGTTATAAAAAGTGCAACATCAGTTCTACAAACCTTTCTTAGGAGGTAAGTGCATGCTAGCACTATTACTCTGGAAAACAAACAACAATCTGGGCCGATAAATCCTGGCCGTGGTCAGGAGTTCTGTTTCAGGATACAGCTCCTTAATCTTAGGAGCAAAGTGCTGCAGGAGCTGCTGAGTGGTGCGGAAGAGTCTGATGTACTCCACGTCAAATGATTGTGAGGGATGCAGTACCACTACAAAGTGACACACGCTAAATAACCATAACCACGTCTTTATTTCCTGTGGGGAAGTTATGAATTATTGATGGAAACTGGCAGTGGTTTTTTGTTCAGATGCTGGGTAATTAGTGGAGACATTACGGACAATAATGTTCAACAAAGTGTACTTTCTACCTTTTCAAACGATCATCTAAGCTAGAACTTAAAATAGAATGTAAACAACTAGTAGTAGTGTTAACCTGCCTCGTGTTTAAGTTTGATCATTTCTTGATGGTGGACAAGATGTGAGTTTTGGGTTTCGAACAATTGTTGCAGATTCTTCAGCTTGTTTATGTCATCATGTCTACCCACGTACATATACAAGATGCCCTGATCACCGTCAAAGAAACACTGAAACAATCAAGGTTAAAAGATTGCCACATCTATCATCAAATCAAATCTAATCAAAAATAATTAAAATAAGTATAGTTATGAATTCTGGTAAGGAGGTAAAGCACACTGTTTGACACGTGACAGTGATTTGACTGGTTAATAGTGGAAGCTGATTGGTTTGGTTTATTGATGTTACATGTAAATGTACCTCCCCACTTAAATACACAAAACACATCTGACATCTATACATATAGATGTTCCAGTCTATTAATAATCAACTCGAGTTCTTTGTTTAAAAATCAAAAGCCTTACATTTTGCAAGTGCTACTGTACTGGTTTTTTAAGACGAACAATGCAATGTACCTGTATTTCAGATGTTGACTTGGACAGAACAAATTGAGCACCAGGTAGAGATGAGTTGATGATGGATGCCATGGAGGAGGGATCCGATCTGCTGTGGCCAATTAAACCAACAATACATGTTGGTTTAAACTCTGATAGAATGTGTTCTGGGGATGTGGCCGAGGGTAGGGAGAAGTGGAAGAAGGACATTTCCTTTTGACTGTTGTGTAAACTAAGCTATGAGAATGTCATCAAATGCTAAATCAGAAATTAAATTATTAGAAACAGTTTAATGCTATCTGGTTTGGATTATAGATTACTAGAAACCTGCTAATTGAAAGTTTTGTTCGAGGAAATTAAAAAAAATTATTTATGTTTAGATTTCTCTAATCTCTTCACCCTTTAGATCTAAGCTTTGTACTGTAGAAAATATGGATTTTATTTGACAATGACGACAACGTTATCAATATTCGGATTCCCTAATCGATACCTTTTACTGCATCAAAAAATATCAATCACAACCAAAGTTAAGAATAGTTCTAGCGTGAGCGTTAATGTGAGCTAGTCGTGACGTATCATAAAGCATGACAATGCGCGTTGCTAATCTGCGGTTGCTCGAGCACGTGCAATATTCTGGGTTGCTAAGCAATGACGCAGTAATCCTTTGCTAAAATAACGCCATTAAGTAAAATACAATTTTTAAGGGTTCTACAACCCTGCTAAAAATCGCGAGGTTTCAACTCCATTTGAGAGCTGAAATTGGTCAGGAAGAAGGGTCGGTTTTTGGTAAATTTTCAGTGTTGTCGGGGGGATTGCCGGGGGATTTCATCAAGTTTTAAATATAGTATAGATGATTGTAGATTACTGATTATGATAGTATCTAATTTAGAATAGTACAGTAATACCCAATTATCCCTGAGTTTTGGGAGAAAGAAAAGGGTTTGCGGACTGCGGTAAATCAGGGCGCAGTAAATCAGAGTATTACTGTACTTTGAACCAAGGTTCAAGTATAGAGAAAGGGTAAAATTCTTCTTTTTTTTTTTTTTAAAGGGGGGACCCCTAACCCATGTGGCTAAGACACCTCACAGCAAGTAGACCAAAGTGGCTCTTGCTTGTGAAAGGTGCATCAACTTTTTTTCTTTAAAAAAAAAAAAAAGGAAGCAACTCACGGTATCACTCTCATAAGAGACATGTTTCATCATTTACCGGAGTTGCAACCAAATATACACAATACGGTTTGGTACTTTATCTGTACCTCCCCTTTCATAGAAATAATAGCAAAAATATACACCTATCTTTAAGAAATCAACATCTGATATAAAACATTTGATCAACCAAAATTAAGACAATTTTCCTGTTAATAATTTATCGGCACTCATAAGAGGTCATACTAGGTATAAGTCCAAATGCTGTGTCAGCAACCGTTTTTGTTACTTTCTTTTCTTCTTGACTCCTCACACCATGAACTGATACCACTATGCTTTTAAGCATAGCAAAGCATATCTTGGTCCTGATGTAGTTGATAACATCTGTGTAGCTCTCCTTTCTCTTCTTTGATATCAATCTAGCAAGACGTTTGTGAAATCTGTCACATTCTGGTGCTGTAGTCCCTGCTGTAGAAAACAGTAGAGGAATGAAAGACGCTCTTTCAGTGTTGATGACTCGTGAGTTATACTTAGTTTTTTTTTCTTCCTCATTTCTCTTGTACAACTTGTCCAGGGGAACATTAAGGTTTGATGGTGCATTTGGGTGTGTTATTCTTACATCCATGAAAGTCCTGGCATTCCTGCCATATAATCCAGTTGCAACAATATCTAGCCTTGCTCCGCTGTCAGTAGTAGTTCCTTTGGGATGAAGTTCTGGAGACGTTGGTAAGAGAGCTGGCTCAGTATAAACGTTTCTACATTTAGCCTCACGTAGTAGATCTGCTTCGGTTTCTACAAGCACTGTATGTCTAAAGGAAACATACCCTCCTTTTCAACAAGAAAGGGCATGATCTACGGAGTTTCTTTCTCCACACGCACAGTGTTTAGCAATATCTTGTATAGGCCAGCCATATCGCAAACATATACCATCTCTAAAGTCCTTCTTGTTCAAGCAGTAACCATAAGACTGCATTGGGAGGGCTGACAGCCAGGATGAACTGCCTTTTTGTGTAGCCAGTGAAAACGATCTTTTCTTTGCTGGAGAACTTATTGCGTTTTCTATTCTGAGTCTCTCTGCTGCAAAATCTTTTTCTTTTTCAGCTTTCAGTGCTGCTTTGGTGTTTGCAATAGCTTTGAGGTCAAGTTTGCCTAGATCATGATCTTGGTTATAGATAAGATTAGCCAGAGGTTTTGTGATTTTCTGTGACGCCTCGTATTCTCTGTCTGCTGTATGAACAGGATTTTGAATTCCTAAGCCACCGTGTCTAAGAGGTAGTGCGACCATGTCTCTCTCTAGGTCTGTTACTGGGCGATTGAATATAGAAGGAAGAAGTATTGTTCTAATTGCTTCTTCGAGGGGTCTAAACAGCTCTGATATCCCTCCAATTGTTCTTTGAACAAAAGACCATCTATGACTCAACCCTTTAGTGTAAGCAGAATATGCTATTTGAGGTTCTTCTTTGGCAATCTCAGCCAGTTGTATAACATCTTCAATCCAGGATGAAACTTTGGTGCATCAACTTATTGCCCCCACCCCCTTACAGATTTCCTGAGCAATGGGCATATAACTGAGTTAACCCCCATGATACAGGAGAATCAATAGGCTTACTTAAGTTGTCATAAATTCACCATTATATTCATTTAAATACAGTCAAAGCTCTTTGTACCGGACATCTCGGGGTAAAAGATAAGTGCACGGTATGGAGGTTTTTACTTCATTTATACTTATTATATATTTTATTTCTTAGGAGACATTTATGAAGCTATTTTAAAATAAAAGGCCACACCTGTTAAAACCTCAAGATATCATCAAGAACTGTTTTCCCTTCTTCAAGCCCATGATTTATTAGTCAAGAAACTTGACTGAATTGCAGATTTACAGCCTTACTTTTCACTGAGCTTATGCACAACATTAATATTTTTACTGAGATCATTCGCAGTAACTGCTACTATCTATGCTCTATTGTTGCCGATTTATATTTATCATAGTATATTAATGCACAATACATACTGCATGACTTCAAAACACAAAAGCAATCAACGCATTTTAAATAGTATATAGAGAATAATGTGAATGCTCGACGGGACCAATGACAAAATGATAATCTACATAAACAGATGACATGATAAAACGTTTTTCGAAATTAATATAAACCTGATAAAACAGTGAAGAAGCTAAAAGTGATGCTTATAGCGCTCGATTTCTATCCACTATCGCCGAATCAATTTTTTCATGCGCAAGACGAGTGCGCGGCGTAAAATCGCGATCCTGATTAACGTTGTCATGCGTTGTATGACCCGCCGGGCACGAGTGCGCGGCTCCCCCTGTTTCGTAGAAACTCTACATAGTGAAACGACCGTGGGGGTCACGACGTGATACAAATATTTGGTTGGCACACGCTGCATTCTGCAACCTTACCTGAGGACCCCAGGCTATTATGTTCATTAACATATAAATAAAGATTTGGCGGAATGACAGGCTGAGCGCGGCCCAGTAATCTGCAACCCCTTTTGATCGGAGTGCACGCTTTGCTTACACGAAAGAAGTATACATTTACAACGTGTAGCACCATATTTGGTAAACTTCCCTTGTACTATAGTTGTAAAACGTCGTAACACCATTACATTATCCTTTGTTTCATTGTCGTTTCACTCGCTCCTACTAAATCGCTCGCCCAAATTTTAAGAAAATTCTTGTGAAAAGGCCCTTTGGGGATGAAAATGATCAGAATCGGTGTATTTTTGGACGCTGATTACGAATCACCTCACATGACGTAGGGTTAAAATGCTTCCCTGGAGAGTTATGGGCAAAAAACCGATTTGGTCACGTGACAGGCTAGTAAAATACGAATTCGATTGTTTAGGGCTCGGGTTAGGGTTAGGGTTGTAGTAAGAGTTATGGTTGGCTTCGGGGTTATGGTTAGGGTTAGGGTTGGGATAAGGGTTTATGTAAAACCGTTTTGTACGGCTGCAAAACCATAAAAACCAAAGTCACGTGAAATTTTTGGGCGAGCGAATTAGTAAAAGCCCGTTTCACTAGTATCGTGGCCAGTAGCGAAATAAGCCACGATACATAACCAATAACAGCCGCGCACTTGTGCGCGGCAGGTCTATACAACGTGTACGACAAAACTTCCATCAGTTGCAGTCCAATCCTAACACCATGCACTACCAGTAACATCATTTTTCGAAAACCTTTGCACTTTGACTGTTGACATTTGAACGTACTTACTTTAAAAGACCAAGGAATCTTTCCGAAAATGGAAAAAGTTGGCGAGCATGTATCCAATCGTCAAACATTATGTTATCGCTCAAAATCAAATGAGCTGCGGTTTATTTGCTCCAAAAGCCGCACATCGTCAAAATCAAACATGGCACTAAAACGAAACTTGACAGATGTTACTCGTCTTGGCCATTGTTAATGGTCTGGCCCGGCGCGCGCTATTTCGTAGCACTTGCCGTCGTAGCACTTGCCGTGATCGCGCTACTTCGTATAGCACTTGCCGTCGGGCAAGTAACATTCCGAGAAGAAAGCGGCGCGCTACTTCGAAGAAATTTAGACGCGAGTAACATCCGTCAATACTCGTCTAAATTTCTTTTTTCTTTTCGCTTCACCATAGAGTTTCTACGATACAGGGGGAGCCACGCACTCGTGCGCGGCGGGTCATACAACGTATGACAAGGTAAATGAGGGTTGATGATATAATGGGAGTACAAACGAACCTGACAAGCGTGCTTATCTGTATCATAAAGGCTTTTGTATTTGTATTGTAGGTTATAACCGTTATTGTAAGTTATAACCGTTATTTGACGGATGATACTCGTCTTAATTTATATAGCAGTTAATGACTCCACATCGCCAATTCGTGTATAAGTTGCATTTGGTTTGAAAAAACACGCATAAGGGGTCGTTCACATATTACGTAATCAGCTGGGGGGGGGGGGGGGGGGGGGGGGGGTTCCGATTCCGAATGATTACGCTAGTGCATAGTGTGATTTTGACACAATAGCTATGGGGGGGGGGGGGGGGGGGGGGGGGTGGGGGGATGGGGGGTAAGAATGTTCCAAAAAAATGATTACGTAATAATAATATGTGAACGACCCCTAAACGCTCTGAGTCTGACTCACAAACAGTAAAACAAGTTTTCACAGACCTGCAATCTTGCGGGGAAACAGGATTGAATTTGACTTGCAAAATGCGGCTACAGGCTACTTGCGCTGCATGCTGAGCAGCGGTACGTTTGCACTGTTTAGACTTAGTATATAGATACATCATGTAACTTCGGACTAGACATAAGTTTTAAAATTGAAATTGAAACTGTTTATATGAGGGTCAGTCTTATTGGATATTGCTATCTTCAATTTAATGTTTATATACTGTGAACTTTTAAAGGCGAAAGCTTAGTTTGGTCAAAAATCGCTTGGAAAGATTCCAAAAATAAATAAACAACTCAAAACTTGATGACACACTGAAAATAGCATGGATACGCGTGAAATTGAATTCTGCCACCGCTTTGATTTCAGCTGAACGTTTGTTTCGCCATTAATTACTCTTCCGTTAGAGTGGTTTACCAAATAAGTAGAGTTTTTAGGAATCTGACTGTAGAGTTTTCTAGAATGTTGTATTTTATCAGCAAGAAGCCCACAAAATTTAACTCCGCAATAAACTACCGTACCTCCACACACTCCGATGAAGTCAACGATATTGTTTGCCAAACAATCTCGTGATAATAAAGTTCGTTGACAAAACTGGCAGCCGTCCATCATGATTGCTGTGAGGGAAAATGACAAGGAAAACCAAGCGATGTCGAGTAAGAAGAGCAAGGTACCAGCAAAACAGGAAATCTTCTTCCAAGACAGCAACATCTTTGCCACGAGCAGTTGAGCAGCTTTGGTGCGAAGTAAATGGGTACAGAGCAGGAGGAAGTCAAGCGGAAACGTTAACTTGGCACCGATCCAGTAGAGCGATGACGTCACAAGAACAACGAGACAACACGTGCAGTAGGTGACGTGCCAAGCACCTTCAAGACGTGATCTGTTTGTTAGCCGGGCCTCCTTTGTGCGGTACCTGAAGATAACAAGTTCACTGGTCATGTTACTTCCTTGTATAAAATCATTCCTCAATTTTTAGATGTACAACAAAGATTATTATTAGATAATAGGTTGTTATTGATAAAAGCATTCGTATGGCAACTTAATAATTAAAGCACCATAATGCATAAAAGAATTGCCGTAGCAGACAATCAAAATATCCATTAATATCCATTGAATCTCTATTATATAATATAATGGATAGATTGTGCTAGTATATAGTACATTTCGCAAACACAAGCATTTGTTCTAGAAGTGCGATCACATTAAACTTAAATAACACTACTATTTTACTACATAATATGAGCCATCAACTACTCCGTGTATACTGTATATTATATAAATTGTGTTAGAGATATTAGTACTTACCAGATAACAAGTTGAGTTCCACTAAGGATAAGAGCCAGCACAGAGATAACCAAATCAACAGTCAGGTAAACCACCACATCAACCACCCTGGGGTCAGCCTCCCCAAAAACACACACAGTCGTGCTATTCTCGATATCACCATCTTTTGAATCCATATATCTAGTAGTCCTGTCACCCGTCCCGGGTGATCTATCACCTGGTATCAGGGTTACAGCTCCCTTAGTATCAGCTTCATCCCCTGTGGATGTCGTTACACCGTTGTAAGTTGTGGAGCTGTCACTAGAGGAGTCCTCCTTGCCCGTGGTGTTATCAATCCAACCTGTTCCATCTGTTGGGCCAACAGTGAGGGGTGGTGTGGAGGAAAAGTCTACAACCATGCTAAGGAATCCTTGGAATGAGTAGCTGAAGGAGGCGCTCACGTGCTGCTTGTCAGGCGGTGGTTTCGTGTGAGTTGGGGGACCCTGAAAGAGAGAAAACGAATTACATCATTCAAAGTTAAACATAAATTAAATTTGTACAATTTCAATGCAGCAAACCAATACTAGATTAATTCTTAACTTCTATTATCTATATCTGGCATATAATCAAACCGACCTTATGTTGGCAAAATTATTTATTTATAGTGATATAAACTGGTACAGAATTAAACATGACTATGCAAAGATAATGTAAAACTTAATTCATATAATTAAAGAGTTACTTCAGGATTTGCAGAACGAGCTGCTGGTGACCTAAAGACCGAGCATTTGACAATCTGTTAAGTTAAACATGCATGATTAAAGTATAAAATATATTAAAAGTTGGCTATAGCCTTCAAACAGAGACGAGACCCACTGAACTATACACGCTTTGGACCTACCGTAAAATTAGCGGTGTAGTTTTTCATGAACCAGGAGACTTTAGGGCTCTTGGTTGTTGGAGGAGATTGTGTGCTGGTTTGTGGTCGCGTACTCATAGATATATCTGGAGGTCGCTGTGGCACCAGATCTGCTGTATCTCCCAGGGGGATCAAGAGGGGGAGGAACACGAGGAGAAACATAATGTTCGCTGAAAAATGAGAGACTGATATAGTAGACAACACGTAACAGTATAACGTAGTACATATAATACTTAATACGGTTAACAACTAGTAAAAACACGTCCCAAAACTACCGCGCGTGACGTCAGAGCACCACGTTGTCCTTTCAACCAACCAGAGCCGACAACCGTTTGCACGTGGGCCTAACCACAGGCGCGTGACACGCCCACGTGCCCCGACACATCTCCCATTGTTAAACTACTCTTTTGTGTGGCTGGTCACCGAGATGCTGTGTTTATCATTGAAAGCTACTGGATTTATATCACCCATTGTTTTCAAGACAACAATCCAAACATGATGAGACAGGACCACGCCCGTCAGCACATCACACGTGTCGAAATACATGGGTTGTCAGGGAATGCTCACATCGGTGTCATGGAAACGGCACAAACCTGACATGGCATAATATCTGAAGATGCCAGACAAGTATCAAGTAAAATACGTTATGGCGAGCCATGTGTGCTCCACACTCAACAGACAGGGGACATGTAAAAACTAATGTCAGGTGAGAGTTGCAAACCGTTATATAATATATTGCAAGAGCATATAAGGGAATATGGAGATGACTTACGTATTACTTTATAGGCTGTAAAGCATTTCTTTAAACTAAAGATGTTTAACAGCATCATGTTTAGTAAAGGCATGCATTGATTGGAAGACTATTTTATCAAAGGTGAACATTTTAACAGAATTGAACGTATACGAATTATGTTAATTCAGTAGCCGAACAATAAATACAGGAATGGAGTTACTGGCTGGCTGAGTAGCGACGAGTTTCTTGAACGGATGGCTGTAGGATGCATGAGGAGGTTTTAACCGAGTCAGTATTTAAAGAAAGACAAATAAATGCCGAATTGAAATAATAGAGTCTGTTGAATATTATGTTTTTTGCGTCGCATGAGCGATCAACCAACCAGCTTCAAGCGGCGACCATTCAAAACTTTGTCACGAGTCAAAACAACTCTATACACCAAGTCTAACAGTCACATACATGATACAGAGCATTTTCAAACCACAACTGGGCCGGCAGTCTTGAGCTAATTATACGAGCAAACATCAATTGAAGCGGAATTACAGAAAGAGCATAAAACGATGTCTGCTGGTAAAGTGAATCTAGTAAATGTGATCATATGTCATGTGCATGCTGGATCGCAGATACGGATATAATAAAGCGTGTTAGCAAACAGCGGGTTCTGAGTGAAGATCATTAAACTTCACATCACTGTTTTATGCCACCTCTGACCTACATCATATAAGATCACTTGATCAAATAAGCAATAGTATCACGTACATATCACCAGTGCAAAATAGTAGCAACAAAAATAGTAAGCAACGATTTAAGTAATAAATAACATCAACATGTGCACCGTGCGAACAATCTATCAAATTATTTGAATTTAGTACGGTATTTTGATTAAACTTGATGTTTTTCCTTAAGCTAACTTTTTGAGTGGTCTGCTTCAAATTCATCCCTGTTTTCTTTATAATTCTACTTGTCACCACCACAAACGAAACAAGACATAAGATTACATTCTCACTAACGGAGATAAACCTCGCTACCCAGTAACCAGGCTCCATTAGTCTAATTACCTTGGTAATTAAGTTAATTACCGAGGTAACCGGTAATTAGATATCTTAAGAGCTTACCTGTTGTTCAAAACACGCAACAAAATTAGAGGTTCAAACACTAAATCTATTAAGAATGGATCTTGTAACGTAAACTAAATGACAAATGAGCCTGAACTTTACCCCATTTCAATGGGTTTGGTGCGAAAAAGTTTGTCAAGTGCTGTTAACTGTTCCAACAAATTCGCCTAAATTTCATGAAAATTGCACCACAAAAAACGTTCTCACTTATTTACCACCTCTATCGCAAAAACCGCAACACAAAGAATACGGTTTTTAAATGTCAAGAGAAACCCTACGGCCTACACTTACAAAATGGGTAAATTTCTTGACATACTCCATTTTAAAGCCGGCTGCCCATCAAGTAGTAAACTTATAAGGGGTTGCAATATAATTACTGGTCGACCGCATTCTACTGTTAAAATCCCCAATGAAAAGGGTACGGACCAGATTTCTCTGTTATTCACATAAGTGACTGGAGGTGGGTACAGTGAGGCCAGGTTTATGATGTGGTTGCATAGACATGGTTGGACACAGATAAATAAAAACAACCCCGCCAAAAGGGACCTCCCAATTACAAGTAGAGTGCCCCGGGTGGGGTGGAATGAGATTGTGGCAAACTATTCACAGGGTAGGGTTACGTGATTAGTATCAAATTTACTTCACTCCCCCATACTACTACCCCCTGTGCTACTGTTTACTCTTAATTTCCTCTTTACTTCGGTATTTAAGTATACGTGTGGGGCCTCTTGGTTTTTACAACAATATACTCGAGTTGATGAGTTTTGTAATGTTTGCCTATTTGCCAACTGTTTTACTATTATTTGGAACAATTTTCATCACTGAATTCGCATATCTCAGGGATTAATATACAAAGGACAAAAGAAACAAAGGAATAGTAATGAACCGAACTTTTCGTCACATATTAAAGTTTGACAAGGTAAATAGGATCCGACAAAGGCAAATATTTGTCGAAAGGTCGGTTTATTACAATAATCTTTGTTTCATTTGTCCTTCGTGCCTTCATTAATCATCAAGAGACGTGAAGTCAGTGATGGAAATTACTCAAAATAATTTGGTTAACTGCCGTTCAGTCTTACTGTCGACTATTTACTGGCCAATCCTTCAACATTAGATATTAATTCATCACACGATGTCTTTCCTTTGGCTTAGAACCAACAAGCATTTAACCTGAATTTCAAGTGAAATGTTTGACCGGGCGCCAAACCAAAACTTTAGAAATTGTTGCCCAAATATATCGAATCGTATAGCTAAGTGCTAACAAGTTCAAAATTAAGCTTCTGGGTGCGCAAAGTGGGGCTAGAGCCTAGAGGTCAAACGAAAGATAGTTAAAGAAACGTATAATATTTCTTTTTGAAATTATACAGCTTACCTCCTTACATTCGAATACAAATGATTTCGTTAAAATTGATATCGCCAAAAATGGACACATTCGTTCATTTGGACTAAATATCATTATATTCAGCTATAAACATTTAAATTCATTAATTCGATTTCTGTTGGCAGAATACCGAATGTTACCGAGTACCGAATATTCGGTGATTGAGCTGTCAGCTGGTGCTGTCAGTTGCTGTCACAAAATTGGGCTTCACTTGATATTCAGGCTGAACACAACTGATGGCAGTATTTAAACATTGTAACACCTGAATCTTGTTGACAAGCTGGAACTGGGAGGAAAGAAGCACACTGTTTGCTTGTGCAACTATGGTGGTTCTTAATGATACCTGCTGACATGTACCAGAATCTTGTAACTCAGGCAATGTTACAGAACTTATGTAGAAACATCCTGGCAATGAGAACGCACTGCACACACACCATGCATATCACTGCTACATCAATACAGCTCGCTACAAAAGTTCCATAAGTTGGTTACTCATCTAGCTAGAATCTTAATAATTAATAGCATGACTTCTTGCAATAAGCTGACACACTTGCTGGTTCTTAGATATTCCTTCGTAAACCTGTGGGTTAAGTACCTTGCAAACTTTTATTAGCTATTTTCGGATTTTGCCCAATATGTTGTCTGATGCAGCATCATCCTGTGTTTAAACTTTCGGTATCTATGATCAGTATTAGTTGAGGATCTCTCAGGTATAGTAACTTCCCAGATAATTATTAAACCTACGGATCTCTAAGAAGCAAACAACAAGGATACTGTACTGAGAACCATCAATATGTGACCCAGTAACCTACCTAGGTCAGTATGTGATGTGTCTATCGATGAGATCACATACTGATGAGTATGTGATCATGATGATTGATGATATATAGGATCATTTATCATCCTGTGTTTCAAATTTCAACCTATTATTGAAGTCGACAAGGCAATAAACCACACAATACTGCACTGCATTGCTTTCAATTAATATCGAGCTTCCCATTTTTGTCATAGTATTTGATGCTGTATAAGGAATATTACAATTGAAAAATTCGACGTCAATAGAAAAACATTAAATGGAAGATTGGATAAAAAATTCGCCAAATCATCAACCATGCAACCTAAGACAAATGAAAGGTGGGGCATAAAGAAATCCCAAAAAGATGCAACTATTATATTTAGAATTGCGATAGGAATTCCAATTACTCACCTACATTCCACAGGATGCTATTATCGGAAGAGTCTAGAAGCGTCATTAATGAACTGAGATCTGGAAAATATCAGCTTGATATCTCCAAATTTGAGGAGGCATGGAGAGAGTATGACAGCGAGGGCGCCGGCAGGATCAAAGTAGACGACGTTGACAGTTGCGTGCGAAGGATCTTATCCTCAGTCAATATCCCATCTTTCTCCCCCTATCAGTAAGTACGGATGACACATGGGAGTTCAAAGCGAGGAGCAGGCGGAGGTTTACAAGAGAATCATTACAAGGCTATCAGATGTATCGGTATGCTTACAGTGCAAATTTGTTAGACTAAAATACAAGATTGGCAAATTCCAGCTCTGTAAAGGGTTTGTCAAACACGCAAAATATTTCAAGAGGAATGCCTGCAACTTCAGTTTCATGGATTTTTATTAACACAAAGCCATAAACTGTTTGCTAATGACAGCATATAATATTAAAAAGTCTAGAAAACCCCGCCCACAAAACCTACAATTACCCGGTCTCAGGGAGAAGATTAGTGATTGTAGGACTGAATCCCTACCGGACGGAATCACTACCACCCAAATATCACTACTGGTAGTGATTCAGTCCGGTAGTGATTCAGTCCTGAAATATACCTCAATCCCTACCAGTTGATCTTAGTTCACTAGTCTAATATTATGACGTGATCTGAGCCGGTGCTCTCATGGAGTGCTTGCTATGGGCCTGTCAGACATGTGATCCACAGACTTACGTACGCAACGAGGAGCCCTAACGAGAACTGGTTCGGATCAAGTCATCCATAATGACCTGCTATACGACAATACAGTGATGTGAACCTTCACATGCTCGGTATCTCAATCAGCTAGCGGGAATAATATATAAACCCGCAACGCCTGTGTTTATCTTATACCACTATGTCTTCCTCATCCATCGAGTTTATTCCTCTCCCCTTCGTTCCAGTCAGTGATGTGGACCAGGCGTGGCGGCTTCTCAAACCTTCTCTTCCTGCTGAGATGACTGCCTTCGCAAGATACTTTGAGTCGACATGGATCGGAACCACCTCCTCCCCTCCTCTCTTCAGGCACGACTCCTGGAATCAAGAAAGGCGCTCCTATGCTGTCAACTGTGTGTGCACTTATTTCCTTCGCTGCTCCGAAGAGCGAAATAGCTTCACCGAAGATATGCGTCAGCGTAATTCAAATGCACGAAACTTAAACAATTTTACTATCAATTTGGTGAGAACCTCGCGAATTAGTCATAATCAAGACTTAAGGATAACACTGGTGTGCCCACCTACGAGTGAAATTGAAACGTCGCGCGCCTGAAACGTCGCGCGCCTGAAACGTCGCGCGCCTGAAAGCATGACAATGTCAGCCGCGCTGAAAGCTTTCATAAGGTTTCAGTAATCGCGTCTGCGGCAAATTAGAAAATTTTTAAAAATTTGCCAGTATTTGTCACAATTTGGCGGGACTGGAATATGATGCATTGGTTCGGTTAAAAAACCACCAGATATAATGATAACAAGATTAACGGTGACTGAAATATGGCGAAAACTTGTTTAGCCCACAGCTATTGAAAATGTCGAGTTTACGAAGCTTGATGACTTAATGATAACACAATTCTTTTAGGCAGATAAAGATATTAAATCAAATACGTGAAAACATAGCACAGTATGATAAATAAATGAACATTATTCTTAGTTTATTCCTTTTGTGTGAATAAGATCACCGTAGCAGACAGCAGTTCACGCAACATTGGCCGTGTGGACTGCTTGTCACTTGCGGAGGACATTTAAAAAACACGTTCTAGAAAAGTACACGTGTTAGTCAAAACAATACATGCACGTATTACAAAAATAATTACAAGTGTTAAATTACCAATTCTTAAAAATACACGTGTTACAAATACAAATACACGTGTAACAAAATACTGAGCACATATCAGGCCATATATTTGCTTAAATTTGAAGTGAGTTAAGTTTTAGAACCCTTTAAAAGCAACTCTAAAACTCAAATTCTTACCATTCTGAAAGGATTGGATGCTAAAACGATGAGTATCGTTGATCAGGAGCTCTATTTATCAGGTTTTATAAAAACGCCAATAGAAAAATGCGAAGATTTTTTATAGGGTCTCCCAGGAGATTCTATGTACTTCCAAAAGTATACATCCATTTTTTTTCCAGGTGTATTCGAGGAAATGTCTAAGCTTGTTATGTATGCAGTTTCATTGACCTAATACAAATGATGGAATTTAAGTGAATTTAATCTGGCGGGTGGTGTTTCTTTTATGCAGATAAAGAGCTGAGTTGTGGTCTAAGATGGGAAGCCATAACTTATCTCTGGATCTCAATCGGGTTGACATAATTAAAATAATAATGCAATCTTGTCCTTGTCCTCTCCCCAGAATCCACAAGATGGTTAGGAGAATCGTCGAGGGACAAGCTGCGTCCGAAGAGCTCCGAAGGAGGGTTTTCAATCAGTTCCAGCCTGAAATGAACAGTTTTCACAGACTCTGCATAATATACAATTAATAATAAAGCTGGACCTGTTCTTATGATAAAATTAATTAAAAATAAACCATGTTCCCCACTTGGAAACGATGTCACAGACAACACAGCCACACAATTTAACGGTAAAAATTTTTCATTAAATAACTGACCCAACAAATTCGAGTAATGAGGAGGAGACTGAATCTTACTTACTGTCTTCGCGTCTGCCGCGATCTTGAGTAGGATCTTTCCTGCGTGCTCCATGAGCTCCAGTTCGTCTGAAAGAGTTCTAAACATTAGTGGGGGGGGGGGGGGGGGGGGTCAATTTCATTTTACCTCATTCGGGCAGCCAAAATTGGGATGAGGTAAAATGAGGTAAAGTGAGGTAAATGAATCTAGTTTTCTGAGCCTTTTTAGAGACAAATGTTTTTGCCGAAATTTACTTTATTTTACCTCATTCGGGCAGCCAAAAAAGGGAAAAATGAGGCAAAATGAGTCAAAATAGGGTTTACCCCCCCCCCCCACATTAGTCGCCAAAGATTCAATGATCCTACATTTCTTGTTGTTGTACGGATAGTATTATATGGAGACAGGTTGCTTTGACCACACATCATATCAACAAAACGAATTCAGTTTTTTTCCTGTGCAAACTTATTGGATTGGAAAGCAGATTGTGGCAGATTGTTTTGTCTAGGTAGTTAAATCTCGCGGCTTTCGACCGGTGCAAGATTTTGTTGGGGAGACCCTAGTATTTGGACGTGATCAAGGATTTTTTGTTGCAAAAAAAGAGTAGCAAATATTTTGGCTGGGCCGCGCCGGTGAGCCAATTTTTTCCGGGACTGTTTGATCGAATACCTATAAATAAGTTACCTTGATATGCGACAGCCGACAGCTGGGCAATACTCTTGCCGAACACATCCCATCTATCCTCCTGGAGGATCTGTCTCGCCTGTTCGGCCACGGCTCCTGATAAAAGACTGAGGTTCAAACAGACATGAAATTTGCTAAAAGTAAAGAGATGGATTTCTGAGATAACCTGCAGAAGTGGGTTAGTTTTAACTTTAGAACTGAGTTATATACACATACCAAGTGAAACGTGACTTATAGTGACCTAAAACTGTAGTGGTTTCGATTGCATATCGACTAACCCCCATTTCGACCGTGAATGGGTATTATATCGCTTAAAATAGACTTGATGTGCGTCAAACCAGCTACCTTTGTGTGGAAACGGCGATGCAATCTTCGACTTGAAGAAAAATTAATGTCCGAAAGTTTAAAAACGATATGTTGCACTTGAATTATTACCTATCACCGGATTGATCTTCAAAGCCTCCTCAACCATTGTATCTCGGAGGCCCTTGGGGTGAAGATGTCGTCTCTCTGAAATGATAAAGGCGTGACTAAGTTATTTTCGACGTTGCACAGAGGGAAACCTTACGCCTTAAGGTTAGGGAGTTTTGTATTATGGCGAACGCGTCAGTTATCACACAAAAGTCTGATTAAATAATGCGGTTTCCAATTTTTACTCGTCACAAAGATCGTACAAAAAAATGGTCAAAGATGAAAGTATCAACTTTAATTGACCAAAGATGAATTCTTCCTGCGCCTGGTGAGTGGTGACCCATCCATATTACAGGCGATAATTCTAAATGATGTTTAGAAATAGCTGTAACTCACTCAGGCGACTCTCGGACTCTTTCTGAAGTCTGGATATGTGGTCTTTTCGGACCTTGCTGGTTGGAGGCGCAGGCCCGGCTGCTGGTGTGGTGTCCGGTTGAACGGGGGGTTTTGCGACGGGGGCCCGGGGCTCGCTCCGGATGGCCAAAGCTATTCTCTGAACAGCACCTGGAAACGTCACAGCGGATTAGTGTATGAAAACGAAGTTTATTGCAGGATGTTCCTACTTGAAGAATCGTATTGTAAACCCATAAAATTTCAAACTGGGAGTCCGCTCTGACGATGACACAAAACTGTTTCTACGATCAGTAGATAGTACAAAAAATGACTAAACAAATATTAGCATATTCAGCACAGGTAGCGCCTAGTGACCCATCCGGATGACTTTTAAAATAGCTATAACTCACTCTGTTCACTCTCGGGGGCTGTCAATGATCCAGGTTTCGTGACGGGAACCGGGGGCATCTTCTTTATCACTCTCTGAATAGCACCTGGGAATCGCCTACGATTAACCATAATGCAGCAATTCATTTTAAAGCCCAAGATAGGCTATACTGATACAGACGATCAGAGAAGGTAGGGCAAATTTATCGTCGGTCATGAGTTACAGCGAAATTCTCATACAGTGATATGAGTGAGCTTCACTATGGTATAATTATAATGTAACAATATGTATACCTATGTCGCATCTCTCGAAAATATTAGAGACCCTGATCGGAGCCTCGTTAACAGTTGTTGCCAATTGTTCTCCTCCATCAACACTGTCTTCTCCGGGTTGCTAAAGGTCAATGGTAGGTAAAATTAATAGCTAATGTAATATCTAATACACCACGTGAAAGCGATTCATAATCAATACCTATCAGGACTCAGGGGGGAATGATCAATTTATGTTCAATCAGTGAGAATATTAACTGTTAAGTTGAAGAACTATATTCAAACCTTGTCGTCTTTAGCTGTAAAGAAGTTCCAAAAAACTTTCTTGATGTCTTCGTCTAACTTTGTCAGACTTCCACTCTGTCCATCACCACTCCTACCTCCCTGTTCAGGAAATTGTTTATACTGTATGCCACAGCATGTTTTTGAAGCATAGGCAATTATAAACACTGCAAACATTCCACCCGACTGAACTAAGGTGATGTTGCAGTCGGTAATTATCAACTGGAACCTAGTAAAGTAAAAAACGGGAAACTTGTTTAAACTTGTACAAAGCAAAATGCCTGCTTATCATGTACAGCTCAATCTGATTACGGATGTTCTAATTGATCCCACTGCCAGGACCTTATTTCGGAAGATCTGTGACATCAAGTATAATTACTTACTTTTATCTTTTTGAGGGCGGTGATCAGCTCACAGATTGTTGATATTAGCAACTTCCTATTTGCCAAAGTCTTGTCTTTTTTCTCATCAATGTGCACTGTAATTACAGCCGAATGAGTAAGTGGAGTAGATACCTGATCAGTGATCACATAGTACCTTACCCATACGTGACTTCATTGGTCGATAAAAGAGTGGTCGAAAGGAAGCATAGTTCATCAATAAGATGCGGATTTTCTCTCCTGGTATATTAATGACTTAAAACGTATCTACATATATCTACACGTCTTAGAGGAGAATCATTAACTTTCAACGATCAAGTACGGTCTTTTAAATCGTCCTTTCGACCACTTTTTTAAACAATCCATCACATGGAATTAAACGGGTTTTCACCCCTCGACATTTCACCTCACGATCGTTGGCCCCCTGGTTTTAAATCTCAAACGTTGTCTTACACCTAAACCTGGCCTAGCTCCGAGCTATGATAGCTCGATCCCCGACTCTAACCCTTACCGTTACACAACATTAACCCAGACCACAACCCAAGCCCTTTAAACTACCGTTTTGCGCAACCACTTGTTCAAAGAATCCATGACAATGCTTCCAATTTATGAACAAATAAAAAGAAGTGTGGAGGAGAGGCTAACAGAGGATACTTACAATCCCAGTGGAATAAATTTTAAATATGACTAGGAATCCATTTTGGGAAGAAAAAAAGGCTATATATTTTTCGGCCGCTTTGCGGCCGACTTGTCACTGGTCAGCTCTTCTCCCAGGTCAAGATTAGTTTGAAATGCTTAGCGTATCCATTAGAATAATTACCGGATGAATATGCAATTGCAAATTTTGAAATTAAATAAAAAATTTCTGAGAATTCTTTAATTTATTTGAAACGCAAGGAAATATTTTTTAAAAGAAGTATAGACCCTAGCCCACAGACATCTGCATACTATTCTTCATACTAACTCGGTAGATCGTGTTCAAAGATTTGACTCTCATCAGCATGATGAATGATTCGCTACTCTGAAAGTGGCATCGACCTTGTGTCGATATTTATGGCCTGACTTTGGATCTGAAGCTTGCTTCTGCCAGGTTAGATACAATATTGGACAATAAACAATGATAAACTTCGGACTTAAAGCGGGATAGGGATGTATAATGGAGGGGGTTGTCTGCACTGTACTCTAGATGATCTAGGATGTGAAGCTTGCTTAAGCCTAGAACACACGAGTTCCCCTGATATAGTAGCAATGGCTAGATTCACTTCCTTCCCACTTGCACTGTTGTTGACTTGTAGCTACAATATTAAATTGATTCGTGGAAATCGGTCTCGGATGTGAAGCTTCCTTAAGCGCCAAACCCTGAGAATACTGTATTACTCGAACTTCGAGAATTTTCTAAATGAATCTAGACTAAAGGAGCCAACTTGAATCCATAAAATTTTGAATGCTACATTTTAAAATACCGCTCTATATTTACACCGTTCACCAGTTAATATGGCTGGGAGGATTGGGAGGATTCATATTAGATTGTCGATTGTTTAAGATTAACTTGATATTTTAGCGTATCAGAGCTGAAATTTTGCATGACTATTTCAAATGACTATTTTACATGACTATTTTTTCATATTCCGGGATGTTGAGGAAGGAGGAATGGATAGCTCGCGTTTTCTGCGCGTTTTTTGGTGTCTGAATGCGCAAAAAATAGTCAAGCAATCTTATAGGTAAGAAATAGTCATGGAATCTAGGAATGCGCTCGATTCGAACTTCGAGTCGATAAAATGATGTAACATCGCGTTAGCCCTGAGAGCGACCAATTTTGATTTAATTTTAAATTAATGTGAATATTTTTTCCACAAGAATCTTTTTTTACCGGTTATCAACAAATTTTGACTAGGTGTTAAATTCCTGGACGCCTGACTATTTGCCACTGGGCTTACAATCTAGATCGCACTGCAGGCTTTTTACCAACTTGTCAATGTTCGTAGGTGTGAACGTCTTTCTGAAAATATGAACAGTTGAAATATCTTCTAATCATTGTAGGCTATTATTCTTATTCTGCAAGGCTGATAGTGTAGTTTCAGCTCATCATATAATTTATGTATCAGTAAAAATTGTCTTGGCAGCTGCGCTATGGTTGTTAGCTCTCAAAACGTGATCGTTACACATCTACTAACATGTGGAGAAAGTCCAGCTTATCCTTCACTTCGGTTAGCAAAAAAATATTAAGGTACTTCAACATGTTCCTCTTCTTGTCATCATTTTGAATCTTGGTAACCGACGTTTCCCTTTCGAACATGTTTCCTACAAATAAGTAAGTCGAGATAACAGAATTATTTGCAGTTAGCAGTAGATACATTATGCAGTACATTATACGAAAAGGAAAATCAACCAAAATATTGACCTACAATGCTATATATCTACTTGATGAAGGTTTCAAAAAAAAACAATGCAAAACCCAGTATGACAACGCAGTGAAACACACCATATTACTGTGGCTGTTAGGTAATAAAAGCTGTTTCTGAAATAGAAAGAAACCTTTACAGAACGGATTCCATTCCAGCATAAAATTATTAGTTTGGTGAAGAATTCCTTCGTGAAAATACAAAGTAAACCCGGCATATCAAAATCTGCACACAGAACCATATTAGTTATTACTACTATAATAAACAATTTATTAACAATTTGTATATCAATATGATGAGAAGAGTAATACCAGCAACAAAATCAGGGTTTGATACTCTTGATAATAAACTTTCCTAACAATCTCGATCAAATATGATGTAATTAAAATATCAAGGCTGAAGGCTGGGACGGAAGCAGTGGCTGTTAGGAAATAAAAGCTGTTTCTGAAATATAAAGAAACCTTTACACTTTTACAGAACGGATTCCATTCCAGCATAAAATTATTAGTTTGGTGAAGAATTCCTTCGTGAAAATACAAAGTAAACCCGGCATATCAAAATCTGCACACAGAACCATATTAGTTATTACTACTATATAATAAACAATTTATTAACAATTTTTATATCAATATGATGAGAAGAGTAATACCAGCAACAAAATCAGGGTTTGATACTCTTGATAATAAACTTTCCTAACAATCTCGATCAAATATGATGTAATTAAAATATCAAGGCTGAAGGCTGGGACGGAAGCAGTGGCTGTTAGGAAATAAAAGCTGTTTCTGAAATATAAAGAAACCTTTACACTTTTACAGAACGGATTCCATTCCAGCATAAAATTATTAGTTTGGTGAAGAATTCCTTCGTGAAAATACAAAGTAAACCCGACATATCAAAATCTGCACACAGAACCATATTAGTTATTACTACTATAAACAATTTATTAACAATTTTTATATCAATATGATGAGAAGAGTAATATCAGAGCATCTAAAAAACAAATGATCAAACAAAATCAGGGTTTGATACTCTTGATAAAAAACTTAGTAGCAGTGCAGTCACGGGTAGTTGCGCAACCGCAGGTAGCGGCGCAGTGACGAATTACAAATCAGCGAGGTTCCTGAGGTTGTTCTGCAATTATTCTTTAAATTTATGATGCAAACAGTAATTTATACAGATTCGTTGTTAAATCAAGTAATTTCAGATGGTTTACCCCTACCACGATACTGCAGTTCCACTCTAACCCAAGGCCAATATCCATTGTATAGCATGGTGTTCCCACCTATTGTTAAGACGTGTGACGGTTGTACAGCGTAAGTGTGCTTTAAAGTACATCTACATAATTCAATTGCAAAAAAAGCACACTTACGCCGCGCTACGATCGTGACACGCGATCATTGCAAATTTTAACAATAGGTGTGAACACCATAGAACAATATAATAATAGATATATATATTTACCTGGATGGCCTTCCTGAATAAATTTTGTTGATAATTTGGTGCTCTATGTCGATAGCAATTCTCTCTGCTAGCTTTTCGTCTTTCCGCGCTACTGTCCGCAGAGCGGCAGCGACACTTTCTCCTAGAGTATCCAAGAATGTGGTCCCTGAAAATTTTTATTGAACTCACGATGTTGTTACCAACAGTTCTAGAATATTTGTCCATGCTTAGAATATTTTTCCGTGCTTAGAATATTTTCCCATGCTTAGAATATTTTCCCATGTTCAATACACATAACGGCCAAATGACTCGAATTGATGCAGGATGCTCTATCAAAGGTTTTTAACACTTTGGAGCATGTAGTTTCCTCTAGAAACAGTCTTTTTGCATAAATTGTAATAATCTGAGAAGCCAATGTCATTGGATAATATCTTAAAAAGATGTCATGCAGCTCAAGTTCCCGTAGCTTAGCCTACAACGCATTTTATATACAGCATAGGCTATGGCCTGAAACTTATCTGTGAGGACGAACTGTATAGCAATCAAAAACATGAGTAAACCAGTTGTTATTCCGATCCACAAACATGCCACACAGAAAGATCAAATCACGAGAACAATGATAATCTCCTGTATCGATAGTGAACCAAGTAATAACGTTGGGCGAATAGCATATGATAATGCTATATCACAGAATAGGTCAGTGTGCTAGCAAGGAAACCTTCACAAATGAGTAATGACCTCGATTTGGCCTTTTTTATATCTCCCCCACTGAACCTCCTCTGTCGCGTCACTTCTGCTTGACGTTATAAATGTGAAAACAAATCAAATAAAACATATACATCAAATAACCGAGGGCTATTGAATACACAGTACAAATTCACCAACAGCATGAGCAATGAGCATGCAGATACTGTTAAGACCAGGCAATCACGCCAAGTCAGAAGCAGAAACTGTAATTGCCGCATTTGAAATAGAAACCTGGTCCAAAAACACTAAATACATTTTCTTCGAGCTTGGTCCTGAGAGGACAACCACATCACCTTATTAATTTCCGACTTATCATTTAAGTCGGAAATATTCTCGTCCAATTTCAAATTACACCCTAGATTTTTTCTGACAAAAATTTGTATTGGTAATTGTAAGTACTCTAGCTATACAGATGTAATATTAACTAATGATGTACAGTAGCATGAGCAGTCCACAACATTTGCCAAACAAAGCATTTATAAACCACCACCGAAACAACTATTGGTTGAATGAAGAGGTCAGAAGTGCTGGACTACGTAATTTTGGAATTACTGTCACCGTCAATCCACATTTTGTGGTGCTTAATAAACGCTACTAATCTGATTCGTGTTCTTCCTTCGTTGACGAAATTGTTGAAGCAGGAATACAAATTTTGCGACAAGATATAATGGAAGTTGCATCTCTGACTAAGATTCCCGCACTATGAATTTCGGAGATAAAAATTGTTGATGTTAATGCAGTTTTATACTATCAAAATTGTAGCAAAAGTATACAAAACTGCAGTAGAAAGTGGAATGGAAATTCCCTCTGATCTCTAATCGCACAGAGGGAGCTCCGTTTTACACGTCTCAGATTTCTATTTCAATTTTCAGCAATATACGGCCCTTTAATAACAAACAAATAATGAGACAGCGAATGCTTCAAACAAATCGTATCGTATACCATATCGTGACATAGCTGCTGGTGGCTGTTATGGTTAACAAAGTAATGTTCTTGCACGATTACTTTCAGTGTGACATGACGACAGTAAACTGTAACCACTCGGTAGTACCTGAAAACAGATGGTATTCTTTGATTGTGGAAATCTTTGTCCTTCTATACTACGTCATGTGTACATCGAAAACCGAGTATTGTCGATAGTTACAGATGTCGACAATATTCGATGCTGATTTCACATGAAATGTTAATATGATGTACCTTGTCCTCAATCGATTGTGGACCATTTGCAATTTCCATAGATGTGGCAATTCATTGGGAGCTGACGCCAGTTTTTTTGACAAGTGAAATCGATTGGGGATTTAAGTTAGGTTAATCGGTGTCACGTGTCAAAAAAGTTAAGTAACCTCCCCACGATTTGCCACAAAATGTGGTTAAAGTTTTAGCAATTACATTTGAGCTGTCAAATCACATTAAAATGTGACAGTTCATCTAAATTTGTATGTACAATTGATACAATTGCATTGTAGTGGTTATTGAACCCAAACACCTGGATGACTTAGGAGTCACCTAACTCCTCCTGCTGGTGCATCATTAGTCCCTGAGGTGAGCGTCATTGACGCTCAGCTAAGGATTCCGTCGGGTCTATGCAGCCTCCTTAGTGTATGAGAAACCACATGCAAGGGTTAAATGAGTGACCCTATTAAAGATCTAGAATCTTGTAAGGGTCCCCTTTAAAAGATAAAGAGAAAGAGAGAACTCCTGGCTTCTGTACAGTCTATTTTCCATCCCAGGGCTCAAGTCACATCCACCCTCCTTTATTTTACCCCTTTCATCCCTTATCCCTAGGGCAACTGTCTCCTTTCATTGTCCACCCCTCCCCCATTTCCATTTCGATATCACCAGCCATATATATTCGAAATATTCATATTTACCCTTCTGTACTGACTGAAGGGGACCCTTACAAGATTCTAGATCTTTTAGCAGGGTCGCTTGCAGTGGCGTAACGTTGCCTGTTGGCGCCCCCAGCCGAAAAAAGCGCCCCCCTATTGGCGCCCCCTCCCCTTTTGGTGCCCCTCCTTAAAATTGAACAAGGCGATTTAAGAGGATACGCCGGTAAAATCTCTAAAAAAGTGTGTGTATCTAGAGCAAAACGCGCAGTACTTAAGTTAAGTTTTCAAAATTGTCCCACATTCAAACGACGATTTGGAAACTCAAATCCTGCCCATACACCACCAAGCCTAAAATAAGTGTGTATTTATTTCAGCATATATGTGTTTTGTCAAAAAAGGAGTGTTTAAGCATGAAAATTACTGAACCAAATGTCCCGAGGCCAATCCATTTAGCCAATGTGCAGCAGCATCACATCTGATAAAGTAAAAGTTAAGTAAAAAGTCGGTTGAGCTGAGGGCAAACCAGTTAATAACCCATCTTAAAATCTGCCCAAACAGTAGTCAGGAATGACTTGCTGGGGAAAACATTTTATAATTCTGCAAATACATGTGAAGAGAAGGACTCAGCATGTCATATTTTTTCTGGCGCTGGTAAAGTAATGTACAAAATTATGACATAACATCATCACAAATATCTCCAAAATGTCAAAATCTCTATATAATAGAAAAAATAATAATACTGGTGGTTACAAGACGAACAATTTTGTACATATATAAATGACCGGAAACCCTACTAAACATAGAAACACTAGTGCATGGTTTCAGGACATAACATTGTTGTGCCTGATATAGGAGAAACACATTTTTGTTGAGTGTAGAAAGTCAGGAAACAGCGATTAATTGATATATAATATCAAAAAACATATTATATATGTTCAAAACCATACGTGCTATTTTGTAGCCAAAGGAGCTAATTTCCTTATGAGAACCGCATTTCAAGCTTGTGCAATTTCATTTAGCTACACACAATTTATAGTCTTACTTCAAAGCTGTAGCTGTTTGGCCGACGTCCGTCATCCAACCAAACATCATCCACCAATACATATGAAAGTAAGAAATTAGTCCAAATACATGCAAACGTCGCTCAAGGGGCATTGAACAACAAAGCACCACTTTTTATATTTAGCAAATTGTGTTTTTTCACCATGAAGTAAAGTAATAAATCTGCTAAGTCAATTTTGAAGAAATTCGACAAATGTTGTCAAAGCGTTTGATTTTTATAGTTCGAGGTAAAACGTCTTTAAATGCGCGGCTCAATTTTTTTCTTCCTTAATTTTGTTCAGTACCAGTTTTTGATGTAACAAATCTACATGAATTTTTGAAAGATTGAAATACATATTTAAACACATGTTTTTTGTTTTAAGTTTATGTATGTGGTATAAACATTTTTTCCTTTATATTTTTCAATTTAAACAATTTTTAATAATGCATTTTTTACATTTTGAACATTAGATATATTTTTAAAATCTTTTATAATCAAAATTCAATATTAGATTAAAGTTCATTTTGTAGCGCGATGCACTACTGGGTCGCGCCGCGCATCAAATAATTCTTCTCGCAACCTTAGGTAGATCGGCAAACTGCACCTCTGTGCCTCACCAAGCGGCGAAGGTTTGACATCGAGATAAGAATCAAAGTTCATTTAAAGTTTTTAATTCAAGTTTTCAACCGAAGTTTTCAATTGAATTTTTCAATTAAAGTTTTCAATTAAAGTTTCATTTAAATATAATAAACTTAACAGCCACGCTGAAAATACATAAAAGCGAAAATCAGAGGCGCGCCGCGCACATTCGCTCCATCATATATCCTAATTCAAAAATCGAGCGCTTACTCAAAATTTCTCAGATTTGCACATTAGTGAGTTAGTAGCTTACTGAAGTTACTGCATGACGACAAACGATTCTACGGTGTCGTTTTCTTGATAAATGCAAACCAAACAATATTTGCACAAATTTCAAGCATCGCTGCTCAATCTGCCATCTATTGTTGTTTCCTGAGGTTTTGATATATTTTTCATAATAGCATAAATAAAACTCAAGAAAACAACAATTTTTTCAAGAAAACAACAATTTTATTTAGTATCAGTTAAAGCAGACAAAAACATATTTTATAAATATAACTAGCGCAAACTTTAGACCATATATCTTCTAAAGGGGACTTGGAGTAGCAAGAGAGTGACCAGAAAGTATATATACTTTTACCAAAAATACGTCGAAATGAATCCAGGGTGATACAGGATCTGAGAGTGCAGACCATAAAGTTTACGCACCCACCCTTGCCTCCTGAATTCTTGGTTAGATAGACAATTATGCAAAATTGGTCGTTTATACTCCAAGTCCCTTTGTTAATAGAAGTAGTATTATTTATGTCTGGAGTTAGCTTCATTCAATAATAAAAATATCAATATAATCAATAGTAAAACAAAGTATTTTAGTAAAACAAAGTATTTTATTTATTAGCAGTGCAATCAATTCATATGATATAATTATAAGAATATAATAGTATGTCACACCTATTTAACTGTTACGTTCGAGTAGTCGTGCCATGGCTAAATTTAACTAGGACCAGTGGTGTCGATTAACATTTTAAAAAGTGATTCTAAGTGACACAAATGGAAAATTTTAAGAAAAGACGGATCAAAACACAGATCCAAGGACAAGGAGACCCCACTGCAGGACCATACATGCTATTGGCTTGTGCATGGCCCAAAAGGTTCCAGTTGTCCAGGAAACTGTACGTAGCTGGTCAACTAGTTTTGAATTCAGACTAGGCTTGATGATTTCTGGGGTTTCTAGAGTAAGATTTGATGGTGCCAGGTTTGTTCAGGCGGACATGGAAATTATGCGAGGAATATATAGGTATATAAAAATCATATCAATATAAAAATAGATCCAAAAATAGATCCAAAGATTCACACGGCAGTCAGGGAACTTCCAGACAGGATGCTTTTGAAACAGGTATAATTAGCGCTTTTGTAATTAGTTGTATGCAAGGGATGGGATGCTGATTGACTAAGCTGGTTCAATGCCCCAGCTATTTAGGGGGAGCCACTCAATTTCACGCCCAGGTGTTGTCAATTGCTGGGTTTCAAGTAAGAGCTTTTTGATACGGCTCTTGATAATTGAGATGGGGGAGGAAAGGTCGGAAAATTTACTAGAGCCAGGGACCATGACATTGTTTTCATTAGGAGTGCATTTGTCGAATATTTTATCAACCAAACTGTTCCATATAGTCGTACCTTTGAAGACAAAATTGTGTTTAGAAATTTCAAGTTTGTGTCGGGGGACCCGCATAGTTTGGCTACATGCTCTGGAACTTGTTTGGAATAAACTTGTCAGAGAGATAGGTTGATGCAGTTTCAAGATTTTAAACAGTTCAGTGGATATATGTTGGGTGTACAGGTTGTGGATTGACATGATTTTCTCGGTATTGAATATTGGCTTAGTGTTTTCCAAAGCAAAGCTCCTTTTTGCGATGTGTTCACTGTATGGTCTTGCACGTGCACATGTTTCATAATACTCTGCCCGGTCAAAGCTTGGTTTGCTTCCAAATAGAAGGCGTACACATCTTTTTTGGATGGAGAACAGTTTAGATAGTCTATAAGGTGTGACACCACCCCAGCTACTGATACAGTAGCTCATATGAGACTTGAATAAGGAGTCATACAGCTTATGGTACTCTGTTTCTGGAATAAACTTCATAATACGTTTAATTATAGCTATACTTGTAGTTAGTTTACTTTTTATGTTATCTAGTTGGGGTTCCCAGGATAGTTCATGGTCTATGATAACACCAAGGAATCTCACTTTATCTACTCGTGTAAGCGTGTTGCCTGATAACGTGAGTGAGTTCTCAGAGCCATATTCACGAGCACGTGCACAGGACGAGTACCGGCCAGGTCTGAATAACATGTAGACCGATTTGCTTTGGTTAATGTGCAGCAAGTTAGATTCCATATAGTCATTTACAGATTCAAGTACTTTATTAGCATTCAAATAGGCTTCTTGTTCAGTTTTTCCAGCAACAAATATGTTCGTGTCATCTGCAAACAGTATGAAGTGTCCAAGTTTGCTAGAGTTGGTTATGTCATTAATGTAGAGTAAGAAGAGGAGAGGGCCTAGAACTGATCCCTGTGGTACCCCATATTCAATTTCGCAGTGATCAGAGTGTGTATTTTGGAAATCAACATACTGCTGTCGGTTACACAAATAGCTTTCAATTAGGTCAAGACAGGGCCCTCTTATGCCATAGTGTTCAAGTTTGACAAGTAATTTTCTGTGGTCGATTGTGTCAAACGCTTTGCTTAAGTCAATGAATATGCCAATTACATGATTCTTACTTTCTAGGTTTTTAAGAATGTGGTCAATGGAGTAATTGATGGCATGTGCCGTTGAGTGGTTGGATCTGAATCCAAACTGTTTATCGTATATGACCATATGTGAAGTAAAGAAGCTATATAGTCGGCAGTAAATTACTTTTTCAAATATCTTACCAAAGATAGGTAGAATGGATATAGGCCTGTAGTTATCAAACAGCTGTGGGTCTCCTTTCTTAAATACGGGGGTGACCTTACCTATTTTGAGAATATTTGGAAATAGACCCAGCTTCATGAATGAGTTTAGGAAACCAGCTAGGTGCTTAGAGATACCAGCTTATTAATATCAATATCAGACTAAACTATCAAATAAATAAATTATCAAATATCAATTATTAATTCACTCTGATTAAAAGTTATAAATTAGGATATCTATTATTTAAGAATTTCAACTACAAGTGGTCGAAAACGCCCAAAATCGATCTGAGATATTTTCAGCTAAAGACTCTGTTGGGTATGTGCACCCAACGGAATTTTGAAAGATTAAATTGCAGGTCTTTGGTGGTGTAGGGGCGGTATTCAGATTTCACTATCGAAAGATTAGTGGTTAGACTCCCCGCTGGTGCATCATTAGTCCCTGAGGTGAGCGTCATTGACGCTCAGCTAAGGACTCTATCGGGTCTATGCAGCCTCTCGGTCTGCTCAGCCGAATGTTTGGAAACCATATGCGAGGGTTAAATGAGTGACCCTGCCAAGGGTCCCCTTCAGTACAGAAGGGTAAATATGAATATTTTTGAATATTTCCTTGTAAATAATTTAGTAGTACAAATAAGTGAATTGTTGGGACTGAGTGGGGCCGAGATAACTTAAAGCATCCAAGCGTTCATTGGGAGATTGTGGGTTCAAGTCAGTGGCGTAACGTCGCCTGTTGGCGCCCCCCTGCCGAAAAGGTGCCCCCCTGTTGGCGCCCCCTCTCCTTTTGGTGCCCCTCCCTAAAATTGAACAAATTAGGCAATATAAGAGGATACGCCGGTAATTCAAAATTTTTTCAAAATTGTCCCACATTCAAACGACGATTTGGCGCCCCCCCCCCCCCCCCCCATAAGACAGCGCCCCCCTGCACAGCAGGGTCAGCAGGGCCCTTCGTTACGCCACTGGTTCAAGTCCTGTTCTCAGCAACTAACTTTTCATGGAATGTACTAAGCTTACTGCTGTTAATTCAGTGCAGCTGCAGGATTCTTACTTCGAAACGACCACCTACCTTATTTTGATATTCATAACTCAGTCATAATGATTTAAAATTTAACTTGATGCTAGGCATCTTTTTACCTCAGTTTCAATTTATGTTGGAACAGCTTCGGACTACTAAAATGCTTTTTGTAGCCAGTATGTTTAAAAGATTTTCATCATAATCTAATCTAATTATCATGTTCTATGTATTCACATCGAAAATTTTGACTTTAGGATGTTGATGACGAAAAGGAGATTTTGACTTTAGGATGGTAATGACGAAAAGGAGATTTTGACGTTAGGATGGTGATGACGAAAAGGAGATGTGGGCTGCTGCTTGGGAAGCTGATTCATCTAGCTCGGTTAATATCAAGAAAAGCAGTTTACAGTACAATAAGTTATCGCTGTGCAAAAAGGCGAGTATTGTGATTTACAAACTTTTTATTTTGAATTGTCTGACTTTTCCATAATTTAAAGGGCCAAGGTTCGCTTGATCGTGTTTCCTTGTGACAATTTAAAAAAAAGCTGTTGACATTCTATATTGTATTATAGAGCACCTGTAAAGTACTACTACCAAGGACGTAAGGAATTCGGAGCCTATAATACTCAGATCAACCGTCTCTTAAAATATGGGACAACAGAAATGTACAAGTAAGTAAATTCTGGCAATATATATTATATTCAATTCAATTTAATTCAATATTTTGTTTAAAGGGTTTAAATAACTAAATAATTAAATTAAGTCCAATTTTACACAGCAGACTTACACAATATTTAGGCAACATTACCGGTAACCTACATGATTAGCAACGCTCTCATGCTTAAGAAATGAGTTGTGTATTTGCGGATTAATTTACCATCTTACAATACGAAATGCCTAGTCGAAATGAGTTTATGCCACATCATGTTTTCATCGCTCAACCTAGTATGATTGGGGGTGTCCTGTCCATTTTCGAATCCATGAGCTATTGGAATATTAGTGGACATAGTTTTTGGAAAATTAGTGGCAAGGAGAAGACATGCCTTATTATATATATATCTATGATATTAGCGAGCCTTAATATTTACATAATTCTTGGAGATATCTAGAGAAATACAAATTGTGGAATAATGATTGTGCCACCACGTCATAGTTAGGGTAAAATATTATTCTTAAAAATTTTAAAATTAAGAAGATTGCTCTATGACTTAAAATTTAAAATTAAGCTAAAGATAACTAATTTTTAATAGTTGGTTACAGTTTATGACAGTACTGGCATGACCAATGTTATTGTGGCTGGTAAAAGGACCCAGGTCCCAGTTGCCTGTTACCGAACCCCTGGGGACTACAATGTGATAGGATCAGGCCAGAATAATCAGATGTTTCTATGTAGAGCAATTTATTTCTTTCGGAGCTATGGTTACGTGGTATAGCTGGTGGTCATGTTTATCCTTGTGTGCTAATAATCCATCCAGATGCTTAGTGATGTGAGTAAATCATACCCTTCTACGATATATAACGTTTAACTATAAATTTGTTTTTACCACAGAAACTGTGGCACTAAGGTCAAGAATTAAAAATTTTTACTCTCATTGATCATAGTTAAAGCGTGTTTTTTCCCCAGCACTACTACACAACAAAAACCTGTCGGCCCACCAAGGAAACACGGTCGCAGAACAAAGAGCCCAATTGTGCTCCTCTATTCTGCGATCGTGTGTATTTACTATAAACTAGCTAAATGCAGTTAGTAAAATTTATACTATGTATAATGTAGTATAATGATATTATACAAGGATCAGTGATCTCATAACTTGATTAAATAGTAATATCCGCTAATTTCCTTGTCCATTTTTAAATCGATAAGCCAGAGATTTTGATCCATCGATAGATTTTAATGATGATGCCCGGCAGGAGTCAATTTGGTATGACGAGATCAGAGTATCATTCACTTTTCATGAAAGTTCGACCGCTTCTAGAACCAAAGAAGTTCAACCGGAAAAGTACGTCAATCTCAGCTAGAGAGCAGCTCATTTTAACCCTAAGGTTGGACAGGACAATATAGGGTAGAATCTTGGATGAATATTTATAAATGACGGAATTATCTCTGTCGTCAATCGTTATGAGAAATTTCTCAACTTTTCAGTTGTTTGAACTGGAAATTTCTGTAGAGAGATGAAAAGTCGAATTATTTCTTATCTACATTCAATACTACATTATATATATATATATATATATATAAGAGTTATAATGTAAATGTGGAATATCACTTTTTACATCACTAATTGAAGTTAACACCACAGCTACCTGAAGTCTGGGTGTGCGCAAGGGTATCTGGCGAACCAGTTTGTACTATCCCGGTGCAGAGTGTGTAGGATAATAAAGAAGGTTGGTGCGCTTAGTTGCTTATTCTATAGATTCATTGAGCCACTGACACTTTGAGTTTACTTATCACCAGGTATACCTCAGGAACAGAAGTCTATTATATCAAGTAAAAATTGTATTTCAGGTGACAACGGCCATCTCTGTCTGCCTGGCTGAACACGCAGATTTTCGTCCACGGTCGACTGAATGTTGGAAAAAAATTGCTCAGAGATTCCATGAAAGATGGCAGCTGCCGCACTGCATTGGTAATGAAAAAGTCTGACTGAACGGTGGGGAGGCATCTTGGGATGGGGAGGGGGGAGGCGATCTATTGACGTTGATATATATATATATAATTATCTTTGATTGGACGCCGGGAGCTGAGGGTCTCGAGTTGGTGAATCATGGAAATTGATGCTATAGCGTTTCCTTAAAGAAGAGAGGAATAGAGTGAGATCAAACGATATTTGTTGCAGTTTGAAGATCATTGCTCATATTATGCAATTCTACAGTAACTATGGGAAGTTTTCAATCTTGACTTCCCGAAACGACCATTTTTCAAACTTCAAATGCTCTCCTCGTACAGTTTTTATTGGATCATTCTGAAAGCAGGCAAAAACTATACGCCACAGGGTGGCATTTCACACACAGAAATCCGAAACTTAGCCTAGTTAAGGTTCGCCACAGTTTCAAAAATTCACGAATTAAATTTCGATGTTTTTGAGTAGCATAAATTTTAGGAGTATGATTTAAACATTCAGAGCCGACCAATTTTATTATCCTCGTCTGTCCTGAGACAGAAGAGGCATTTACACATGTCATTTCAGGGGCAGTGGACGGCAAGCATTGCTTCATTACAAAATTTGGGAAAACTGGAAGTTACACGATTAATTATCACGGATGGCCGTCTGTTATTCTCCTCGCAGTGTGTGACGCTGATTATATGTAAGTGCTATTTTCACATGTCATCTTTAAAAAAATGGTTCAACTTAAATGCTAGTGTAGTGAAGAACATTGTCACTTCTCCTCTTCAACCAAGATTATGTAGCCAGATTCCTACTAACTTATTGAAATGAGATATGTAATCTTAAAACAATATCATATGTACCGCTCATGAATATCGTTTTTTGCATGCTTTCAATAAAAATTGCTGCATTCTGCAAAAAACAGGAATGGGTAGATTGGAGTTAAAACTTGCGAGGATTGCGGGCGATCTATGAGAGATGTAACTTAAATGCTAACATCATTCTCTAACTTCTTTACTACAATTACTTATTCAGAATCCGTCATTTTAACGTTGGAAGCTTTGGCGGTCGATCAGACGGAGGAATCTGGTCAGAGGACAGACTGGGACGAGGACTGGCCTCTGGAGAATTCCTAGAACGGGGTTTTATACCTGCTGCTGAGATTCTGCCGAATGATGATCAGGTAAGAACTGATGATAATATGCGAACACTCGTGAATACCAAATGCTCGAGGCTTCATTAACTCAGTAAATACTTTACCCGGAATCCCAGCCCTTGAACATGATTACCGTTTTAACAATGGAACAGGGTGTGTTCATAGAAAGATTTAATTTAACCCCGCTTTCGGACTTTGATGGGGGGCCTTGATTGGAGAGTGGTTCTGGGCGCTAAAAACAGCGCCATTGGTCTGCATCCTTTAGGACATAAAAATATGAGCTTATATGTTATCTAGGCTGTAAGATACTTAATTAATATAATGTTTACGTCTTCTTTTCAGGAGCGACTTGGTAGAGTCAATTACTACATTGTCGGTGACGATGCCTTTCCCCTTCATGCTCATTGTATGAAGCCGTACAGGGGGAAGGTGTCAAAATCTCAGCGGATGACAAACTATAGGTTATCCAGGTACTGGAACGTCACGAATTAAATAAATAAATAAATTGTAGCCTCGACAATTCAGAAAACTACATCTAATTAGATTAGACAGTCATGATTGTTTTTGTATGAATTGATCAAGAATTACCGTTTGTGCTCTTTGAGCTGTTTTCCTGTATTTTCCTGTAAAGTGATCATCGCAAAACTGAAAACTTTTGTAGAACCTTATGTAGATTGAATTGTACACTGTTTCAGAGGCAGGATGGTCATAGAGTGCGTCTTCGGACACCTATCAAGGAAATGGAAGATCCTGAGTCACCTGACCACAAATGAGGAGGTGACTAGGCTGATTCTGAAAAGCTGTGTGCATCTGCACAATTTCTTGCGGATATCACGCTTGGACGACGCAGACGAGTAAGTAAGATTCAGTCTCCTCCTCATGACTCGAATTTGTTAAAACTGGGTCAGTTATTTAGTGAAGAATGTTTACCGTTAAATTGTGGCTGTTGTCTGTGACATCGTTTCCAAGTGGGGAACATGGTTTATTTTTAATTAATTTTATCATAAGAACAGGTCCAGCTAGTCCAGCTTTATTATTAATTGTATATGATGCAGAGTCTGTGAAAACTGTTCATTTCAGGCTGGAACTGATTGAAAACCCTCCTTCGGAGCTCTTCGGACGCAGCTTGTCCCTCGACGATTCTCCTAACCATCTTGTGGATTCTGGGGAGAGGACAAGGACAAGATTGCACTATTATTTTAATTATGTCAACCCGATTGAGATCCAGAGATAAGTTATGGCTTCCCATCTTAGACCACAACTCAGCTCTTTATCTGCATAAAAAAATACCACCCGCCAGATTAAATTCACTTAAATTCCATCATTTGTATTAGGTCAATGAAACTGCATACATAACAAGCTTAGACATTTCCTCGAATACACCTGGAAAAAAAATGGATGTATACTTTTGGAAGTACATAGAATCTCCTGGGAGACCCTATAAAAAATCTTCGCATTTTTCTATTGGCGTTTTTATAAAACCTGATAAATAGAGCTCCTGATCAACGATACTCATCGTTTTAGCATCCAATCCTCTCAGAATGGTAAGAATTTGAATTTTAGAGTTGCTTTTAAAGGGTTCTAAAACTTAACTCACTTCAAATTTAAGCAAATATATGGCCTGATATGTGCTCAGTATTTTGTTACACGTGTATTTGTATTTGTAACACGTGTATTTTTAAAGATTGGTAATTTTACACTTGTAATTATTTTTGTAAAACGTGCATGTATTGTTTTGACTAACACGTGTACTTTTCTAGAACGTGTTTTTTAAATGTCCTCCGCAAGTGACAAGCAGTCCACACGGCCAATGTTGCGTGAACTGCTGTCTGCTACGGTGATCTTATTCACACAAAAGGAATAAACTAAGAATAATGTTCATTTATTTATCATACTGTGCTATGTTTTCACGTATTTGATTTAATATCTTTATCTGCCTAAAAGAATTGTGTTATCATTTAGTCATCAAGCTTCGGTAACTTGAGCTTCGTTAACTCTAGTTTCGCTAATGTCCCAAAAACCATGTCCGCTAATGTCCCAATAGCTCATGGATTCAAAAGGGGACAAGTACACTTGCGGACATGGCACTAAGACTGATGGTCAACATAATTTTCATTCGATTATCATGCCGTGCTATGTTTTCATGTATTTGATTTAATATCTTTATCTGCCTAAAAGAATTGTGTTATCATTAAGTCATCAAGCTTCGTAAACTCTACATTTTCAATAGCTGTGGGCTAAACAAGTTTTCGCCATATTTCAGTCACCGTTAATCTTGTTATCATTATATCTGGTGGTTTTTTAACCGAACCAATGCATCATATTCCAGTCCCGCCAAATTGTGACAAATACTGGCAAATTTTTAAAAATTTTCTAATTTGCCGCAGACGCGATTACTGAAACCTTATGAAAGCTTTCAGCGCGGCTGACATTGTCATGCTTTCAGGCGCGCGACGTTTCAGGCGCGCGACGTTTCAGGCGCGCTACGTTTCAATTTCACTCATAGGTGGGCACACCACTGTTACCCTGGCCCTGACTTCAAGCAAAGATGATTGTTTTCATTAACTTCTGTAAACAATTATGACGGTCCATGATAATGGATCTATAATTTAATTTTAATCCTGTGTAATCCTGTGTAATCCTGTGTAATCACCAGAAGACCCTTCAAGAGAGCAGCAAAGTGGGAGAAGTTTGACCTGGAGATGCAACGTATTGTTGATGATTATGATAACTTTGGGGATGTTACCGAGTTTCTGAAAGCTGTTGGATCTAAGATTTTGGGTTAATGCTTTAATGTTTACTTATTATTGTGTGATTTAAATTACTGTATCAGTATATTATCTATTATTCTTTGACCAAATTTCTGCTTAGTCAATTATCACGAAAAATCTAATAATAATTAACAAAAAATAAAATAATTAACTAATGAAATACGAATAATTATGCCTTTATTGCAAAGTTCAGTAGGGATCACATCAAAGTGGTTAGGTTTAGATATTAGCGGTAGTGATTCAGTCCGGTAGTGATTCAGTCCTAAAATATACCTCAATCCCTACCAATAGTGATTGGTAGTGATTCAGTCCGTTAGGGATTCAGTCATGTAGTGATTCGGTCCGTTCACCAAGATTAGTGGGGCTCTGACCAACACACTGGATCACTACGTCTCGGTGCATCGCGTGACCGTGCTGCTGCCTCTCCCAGGGGATATGTTCGCCAGGTTACATCATCTCCAGTTCAGCACTTTATCAACTTCCAAGCGCCATCCTAGCAGATATTTGGGATAGTTTTAATTACATACTTTGAAGCTACAAATATGCGCTGAAAAGTTCATCTAAAAATAGACTAGTCGCAGGAACAATGCCAATTGACCCGAATATACCTGCATGTAGTTTAAAGGTGCAGAACTTTAAGTTTAGACGTCTAAAGTAATTTCCAACAAATCGCCCCCTGATTCTCTAATAATCCCCAATATAATAAAATATCAGACACTACGAGATGTCGAGTTCTCGCCAAACGCCCAGCGTCCTGTTCATGAAGATGTGGAGAGAGTACGATAGTGACGGTAATGGGTTCCTGGACAGAGAGGAGACCAGTAGTTTAGTGAGGAGGATCCTGGCTAAACAGCAACATAAAATGGAGGACGGATACGGGCTGGAGAGTGTAGGGTTCAAGATAAAGGAAGAGGAGTTGCAGAGTTTTATTGACACGTTAGTAGTGAACTTTACTTACACGTTTTGTTCTTTGTATTTCAAAGACACTGAACCTAACTGTAATCATTGGATAGAAACATTGTCAATGAATCGCATTTACAATGATGAGTAACCAAAATATCTGATCGTCACTTTATTGCGACAAAGGAAAACGCTCGCTTTTTGTTTTACTTTGTCGCAACAACGTGATAATCACACTTATTGAACACCCATCACCTAACAGGTTATTTGAACGTGGAGATGTGAACGGAGATGGTCGTCTCCAGTTGAGAGAGCTTGCAGAACTCCTAAATATTGAAAAGAACTTTCTAGATATCTGCCCAAAATCGCTACAACAGAAGAACCTTGGAGAGATATTCAAGCACTACGATCATGATGAAAGTGGAGTTGTAGAAGGGCCGGAGTTCCTGGCTTTTGTCCGGGATGTTCTCAGAATAGACCAGCAACCACTTAGTAAGTTAAAATTAGCTTTCCGGGATGTTTTCAGAATAGACCAGCAACCACTTAGTAAGTTAAAATTAGTTGTTCCCTCGTCCAAAATATTTCACAGTCTAGTGCCTATGAATGATATCACTTGAGGATGCCCGAGGGAAAGGGTTTCTAAAACGTGACGTGTTAGTTTTAAAAGGAAAAGGCGCGGCGGCCGGTAGGGAGGTTGAAACTTGAAAGTCTGTGGTAATTAGGATAATTTAACTAATTCAAAATTCCCACTATTTACATGATCTCTAAAATATCTCAAGCAATATGAACAGTTGAACCGGTGATGTGAAAATTAAGAGCAATTAATCTCATGCCATTATCATCAGGCAGGATGTCACGAAAGGAATCAGACGTAAACGTAGAGGAATTAGAACTGGCGGGGAGTATGATAATGGGGCTGGTTGATGAGAATAATGACGGAAAACTGGACAGAAAGGAACTTGGAGTCGTTATGGAGAAGAAGAAGCATAAACTCATAAAAAATCAGACTCAATTCATGAAAATGCAAGAGAGCCACGATCGGGGAGAACTGTGAAAAAAACAGAGAATTCTATTTAAGATGGATGTAACGGGACGCACGTAGATTCAGATTTTGATGCATGTAAAAAACTATAGGTCAAACAAATTGTCTGCCTTCGGAGCGATGAGACATGAATATAGAATACAAGTTTAAAGTTTTTAACAATAACATTTAGTATCAAATACATTAGAATCATCAACCTTGGTCGGGAGAACTTTCGTAAATAATAGTCAGTGGATTTCATGAAAAAGTTAAAATTACTGTGTAAGAAATCAGGAGTTAACTTTAAGAAATTCAAATAAAAATAGACATAAACAATTACAATTTTGATCATATCTGCCGCTACTATGAGAAAATTCGACCCATATTTACCAGTTTACTGTTGCATTAATCGCATTAACAGGACAAATTAGCGTTATATAAAGGTCGCTAAATTATTAATGAACAACTCGTCTCTAGAACAACAGTTTCTTAGACAGCGAGGGATCAAGAGGTGCCATTCTGCCGAAAGGCCGTTTGGTTCCAGCAGTCATCAGCATCTCTGAAGGGCTTGGATCCTGATCCCAGTCTCGTAGAACTGGTAGATTCTCGGGATGGGTTGGTTTAGGGTCGGAGTAGAAATACTTGGACTGCAGGGCCTGTTGAGGGTGTACATTGTAATAGATGATTGTACACTATATGTATTATGTAGATTGTGGACGTGTATTATGTTAGTGTAATATGGTAAGCTAGTTGCAGCAGTATTTATATATATATTAGGCTTTTTAGATCTTTGAGAATATTCTAGTATAAGTGTTGAATAACCGTTAGGATTAGTATAAGATTAGATTAGATTAGTGGAATAGATTATGGATGGTTTTGCGGAGGAAGGCACGTGTTAGTCAGGTTAGCTAGTTAAGTTAGGTTATTGGACAGACTGGGCCGCGCGGTGTCACGTGGTTCGCCATGTGATGTCACGTGACCCAGAGCTGGTAGGTTTTGCTTGCCCCGTTAGCGGCAGTTCTTCGGTAAGCATTTAACGGTAAGGTTGTAAAAGTTACCGCTTCCGAGGACAGTGTAGCGTGGCCTTCGAGTCGCTAGTCTTGGTTTATTGATCTAATAGTAATTTATTACCTTTCGAGACTTATTGTTCGAACCCCCTGTTTCCTTTGTTCCTACCTAACTTAGGACTCGATCAAGTCATTCGATCTTTTAAAGTTATACGGCACTCAGTAGCCTGTAAGAGTTAGAGTGAATTTGCAGAGCTTGAGAGCTAGAGATTTGCAGGTATTCGTGTACGAGACTTCGATATCGTACTCGTATATTTCTTCAAGTACCGCGTACGATACTTCAAGATCGTACCCGTGTATTTCTTAAGTACCGTGTACGACACTTCTCTATCGTACCCTAGTACATTTTAATTACCCGTGTACGCCACTTCGCTACCGTACCTTTGTGAGCAGGCAAAGTAGACCATTGGTACGCCCGGGAGGACTGTTCTGGTGCAACCTTATTTTACACTATCTGGAGAACCTAGGAAAGTGGTACTATGTCTGGACTCACAAACATGGAGCAGGAGATGAGAAAACTAGTAGAGGAGGAAAAACGGGTTGTGGATCAGATTGTGGAGGTGAAATTGGAAATGAAGTCTTGGGACACAAGTGAGAAAGAGGCGGAGATAAAAGAGAGCAAAGTGGAGTTGTTTGATTTGAGCGAGAAGAGAGAGGAGTGTTTGAGCAGAGTGAGAGAGTTGGAGAGAGATATGAACAGGTGGAGAGAAGAAGCAGAGCTTGAGCGAGAGAGATTGATGAGGGAACAAGATGTAAAGATGGAGAGAACGAGCAACTTGTTGCAAGAAAGAGCGAGAACAACTGATAGTGGTGATTTGCAACCCGGAAATACAGAGAGAGATAAGGGAGAGTACACGATGAAATGTAAGGCGCCGAGGTACAGGAAAAATGATGATTTCTGTACATTTCTGCAGAGATTCGAGCAGTGGGTCCTGTTATGCGGAGTAAAGGACAATCTCGACTTGAGGCTTGCAAATCAGATAGAAGACGATGCAAAGTTCAAGAAAGTGAAGAACATCCGGCTATCCAGTGATGAGAGAGGTGACGTGAAGATGCTGATTGGTGCGGTGAAAAGAGAGCTATATCCCGCTACTGATGCAAGAATAATGAGGACAACGTTCCATAAGATGAAGCAGGAAGTGTTGGAGAGCGTGGAGCAGTTCGCAGAGAGAATACGGGATACTGCTGAGAAGATCTACCCGAGAGCTGTGGAGAGAGAGAGTGCAGGTATCACTGTGTTGATACAGGGCGTGAAAGACTCTGCTATTAAAAGACGGCTCCTTCAGATGAACACGGAGACAGAGGATTTTGATAGCGTGATCCGGTTAGCTGTACAGGAGGAGCACATATCCAAGGCAGTAGAGGGAGATATGGACAGTGATCCGATGACTACACTGGAATTCTCGACACCTACTTATGGTGTTGGCAGGCAAGGTGAGAAAGAAGAGGATGAGAATGACTGTCAGATGTGTGGGAAGAAGGGTCACAAGGCTGACTCGTGTTGGAGCAATATTGTGTGTCAGCTGTGTGGAGGTAAAGGGCATGTTGCCAGTGTTTGTAGGAGTAGAGTGAGTCCGGTTGAGCGGAGTAGCAGAGGTGCGAGTAGAGGTGCGAGTAGAGGGGCGAGTGGAGGTGCGAGTAGAGGAGAGAGTCGCAGGCCATTGATTTGTTATAATTGTCAGGGTGAGGGACACATTCAGAGATTCTGTAACGTCAACAGAGGGCAATCTGGAGAACGAGGAGGGCAGTACAGACCCACAGTGAATGAACAGCATGGAATGCAGAGAGACCATTTAAACGGGCGTGCGACTGGACAAAATTCATTTCCCATCAGTCGCAATTAAAATCATATGGGAAGCAGAAGGAGGTGAATGCGGTGAACTGGAAACACATCTTGGTGGCTGGGAGTTGCAGAGGAGTGGCAGCCTACCTTTTTGTTGACAGCGGGTCGGCTGTGAGTATTGTGTCCACGGGTTTTGTGAGAGGACTGAGACTAGAGAGCGGGATCCGACCGTGTGACATGACCTTGAAGTCATTTTCTCAAGACACGATACAAATCAGAGGAGAGTTAGAGATGGAAGTGGTGGTTGCTGGAAATAAGTTTGTGCACACTTTCGTGGTAACTGATCTGTTAGACACAGAGTTCCTGATTGGAGATGACTTCTTGAGATCGAATAGAGTGACGCTGGATTATAACAAGTGCAGATTGGTGCTGCATAACGGAGATGAGGTGCCGTTCACGGAAAAGCCGGAGAATGTAAAGCAGCAGATAAAAGTGAGATGTAGCAGAGTCACAGTCATTCCTCCAAACACGGTGCAATACATCAGTGGAAAGCTGCAGGCGAAAGGAGTGAACTTCAAGGGTTTGATTGAGCCACAGTACAAGCAAGGAATTGGAGAGACAGGAATTCTGTTCGCTCATGCAGTTGTGCACTCTGAGAAGAGACTGATCCCGATGAAGTGTATTAACGCAACTGATGAACCGATAACAATTCACAAGAACAAGATCATTGCACTGTTGAAGCCTGTAGGCGATCAAGACTTCATACACGGCGTGCAAAGGAGCAGGGGTCACGATGTCGGAGTGAGAGGGACTGCAATTGATGACCAAGCTCAGGAGACCAGGAGTGAGCCAGGACAGATAGGTGGGGAGAAATGGATTCAGAGTGAGTTATTTGAGAGGCTCGGGCTGGACGAGATAGAGGTGGCAATGTCTAACACTGAGAAGACCAGACTGAAGGAGATAATCTGGAGATTCAGGGACTGCTTCTCGCATGATGAATTTGATATCGGGTGCTGCAATATGTATGAAGCAAAGATCAAGATGAAGGAGGGAGAGTCGCCCAGCTGGACATATCCTATACCTACCCCGTACAAACTTCAGCCAGAGATGGACCGCCAAATTGAACAGATGGTGAGAGCGGGAATAGCAGAGCCCCTGAAAGGACCCAGTGACTTCAACCATCCTATATTTCTGGTCAAAAAGAATACAGATCCTGAATCATGGAGGTTGGTAGCAGACCTGAGGGGTACCAACAAAGTCTGCATGGATGAGAAATACCCGTTACCCAACTTGAATCACGTGTTAGACACGATAGGATCAGATTCTATTTATTCAAGTTTCGATCTCTCTAAGAGCTTCTGGCAGATACCATACTCTGAAGATTCGAAGAAGGTTACAGCGTTCATGCACAGGGGAAGGTCATACTGTTGGGCTCGTATGATCATGGGTCACAAGAACTCCAGTAGCGTGTTCTCGAAGGTGATGTGGAAACTTCTGGCAACAGTTCCGATAGAACAGTTGATATTCTTCATCGACGATCTGTTCCTGAGTTCAAAGACTGTGAGCGAACATCTCGACAGATTGGAGATCCTGCTGATGAGACTGGTTCAAGCGAATCTGACGTTGACCCCCAAGAAATGTATGCTACTGAGGGAGAAAGTTACATTCGTGGGTGTGTCAATCAGCGAGGACGGAGTACAGATCACAGAGGACAGGGTTAAGGATCTACTTGCCTTACCTGTTCCCACCACTGTGAAGAGGGTTCAAGAAGTGTTAGGTGCCTTGAACTACGTGAGGAAGTGGATACCCAGATACAGCGTAATCGCGAAGCCTCTTCACAAGCTCACTACGAAGGAAGCAAAGTTTGAGTGGACAAGTGAGTGCCAGGAGGCGTTTGAGGAGCTAAAGAGAGCGGTGGCGGAGAGTACGATGTTGGCTATACCTGATACAGAGGACCCATTCCAGTCATATCACCTGACAGTGGACGCTAGCAAACATGGATACGGAGCTACCTTGAGCCAGGAGATAGTACGAGATGGAAAGAGAGAGAGGAGAATAGTAGCATTCTATAGTAAAGCTGTACCACCCTACAAGAGAGAAAGGAGCCAGACACAGCTAGAATTTGATGCCATGGTGATAGCCATTGATCACTGGAAGATGTATCTCAGAAACACCAAGTTCAAAGTTATAACGGACTGTAAGAGTCTCCTATCAGCGAGCGACACCCTGTTCTCAAAATCAGATCCTGCTTTAATCAGGAAGTGCCAGGAACTCTCCAACTACTCCTTTGATATCGTGCACATTGAAGGAAAAGAGAACACGCTGTGTGACTTTTTGAGCAGATTTCCATTCAGAAGGAAATTCGTGGAAGCATCATGCCAGACAGAAGTCAGTGGAGCGGAGAGATCGAGGGGAGAGGAGTTTACCAGGTCTCTGGGTGTCGATACCATCCCGAGTCACAACGCTTCTGACGTTAGTGAATCCTCTAGTAATGTTACACGTGATCACAACGCTTCTGACGTTAGTGAATCCTCCAGTAATGTTACACGTGATCACAACGCTTCTGACGTTAGTGAATCCTCTAGTAATGTTACACGTGATCACAACGCTTCTGACGTTAGTGAATCCTCTAGTAATGTTACACGTGATCACAACGCTTCTGACGTTAGTGAATCCTCTAGTAATGTTACACGTGATCACAACGCTTCTGACGTTAGTGAATCCTCTAGTAATGTTACACGTGATCACAACGCTTCTGACGTTAGTGAATCCTCTAGTAATGTTACACGTAATCACAACGCTTCTGACGTTAGTGAATCCTCTAGTAATGTTACACGTGATCACAACGCTTCTGACGTTAGTGAATCCTCTAGTAATGTTACACGTGATCACAACGCTTCTGACGTTAGTGAATCCTCTGAGAAGAGTCCTGGTGTGGTGAGTGACGCTGATAACGTCATGTGCGGTATGGGAGAGAACAGCAGAGTGTGTAGTAGTGGGAGCGAGATAGTAATCAGTGAGGGGGTACATGGCTGGAGGAATGAGATATGGAGAGAGCAGAGTAAAGATGAGATGATAATTGATGAGCATGATGAAAACAAGGTGTCTAAGAGGGATCAAACGGAGAAAAGTGATCTACAACTCCTATTCGAGGACAACCATGATGGACATGTGAGGATGGTAAAGCTCGAGGAGAAGGATGTTCCTGTATGTATTTGCAGCATCAATGTGATGCCACGACTTCAGAAGAAGCAGGGTAATTGTAAACAGGTTACCTTTGCAGTACCAGATACAGAAACAGACAAACAATGCTTACCAGACTTGGAGAGGATCAAGACGGAGCAGGACTTGGATCCAATATTGAGAATTGTGAAACAGTGGGTTAAAGACGGCGCCCGGGGAACAATCCAGGTGAACCGTGTGCCAGACAAATTGATCACCTATTGGACCCAATTTAGCTTGATGAAAGTGGATGAAAGCGGACTCTTGAAGAGAAAGTGGGTTTCAAGAAAAGAGAAAGATTCGAGAGAGTTAATCGTGATACCAGACAGCTATGAAGAGGAGATCATGAGACTGTTTCACGACAACATCACCAACTGTCATCCGGGAATCAGCACCTGTGTGGAGAAATGCAGGGAGTACTTCTACTGGCCGAAGATGGAGCAGGACTTCAAAATGTACATCAAAGCGTGCATAAGATGCGGAGAGATGAAGCAGCCAAAAGCTTATCTGAAAGCACCGCTCAAACATTTATTCTTCCATCATTTCAATGACGCTATTGTGATTGATCACATAGTACCGACAGTAAATCAGAGAACACCCCGAGGATATCGATACATCCTTACTATCTCTGATGCCTGGTCTAACTATCTGGTAGCCGTTCCAGTCAAGAGTCAGACTGCTAAGGAGAATATAGCAGCAATAATGAAGAACTGGGTATTAAAGTTCGGAATGTGTCGGGAATTAATTGTGGATAATCACCCCGGATTCAGAGCTGAATTCTTCAAGGAAGTTTGGGAGTCTTTCGAGTGCAAGAAAACTCACGGAACATCGTATAAAGCGTCTAGCACGGCCCGTGCTGAGAGCAACAACAAGAGAACAAATCGAGCATTGCGAGCATGCATTCCTAGGGGAAAGGAGCACTGTTGGGATATGTACCTGGACAAGAGTACATTTGCCTTGAACTGTTTGAAGAACCGGAGAACTGGGTATTCTGCTCACAAGATGATATTTGGCAGAGAGGTCAACTTGCCGTTGAATCTGATGTTAGATGATAGAGAACAGCATCAGCCAGATACGAGGAACGCCGCTGCCAGGGAGGCGTACGAGCTTCACAGAGAAATGAAGAGAATCATCAGGAGAGTGAGAGAGAGTGCGAATGTAGATTTCATGTATGCACAGAGGCAACATGATCGAAACCTGCATGGTCCTTACTTTAAGGAGAACGACTTTTGTTTCGTGTTAGTGCAATGTCCTAAACACAAGTTTGCTCCACGATTTAGGGGTCCGTGCAAGGTGAAGAAGGTAATAAATGATCACTTGTATGTGGTGGAGTACGGACCTGGGCTAGAGAAGGTCACGAACATTTGTAAAATGAAGCACTACGAGATGAACAGATTCTCGAAGAAAAGAGTAGTGATTCGTGAAGACAGCAGATATACTGCGGAGCCAGTGAGAAAAGACCCAGTGAGAAGGGACAGTGAGGATAGTGATAGCAGTAGTGATGAGGAGTGGATGCCTGAGCATGTGGAGAGAGGCAGTTCTGTGGTTCGAGAGAGTACCTTGTCTAGTCAAAATATTGATATTCCTGACGTACCTCTATCACCGGAATATACACTTCCTTTCAGAACGGAAAATCAGGAAATTTCAATCCAACATGACCCTCAGACACCAGCTAGGGTTAACACTCCGGTTCATAATTCATCACCGATCCAGGAGACGGGATCAAGTTTTGGATCTTTCTACACACCCGGGTGGAGCAGAGGGGTTGAGGAACCTACATCCGAGATAGAGGATAGTTTAAGTCCTGTCGAGCTGGGGGAGAGCAACAATACACTAGCTTACTCACCTGATGAACAGAGTACGCCTGTAGCCAGTGGAGGACGTTCTCTAAGAAATAGAGCTCAGTTAAAGAGGCCGGATTACTATAGACCGGTGTCAAGAATTAATGTGGTATTGAAGAGGGTAAAGAGAAAACTTGGGTTTTAGAGAATTGCTGGTCACGGGATGCCAGTTAACTACCTGTTGCTCGGGCAGATACGACGATTGTTGTCATGTTTTGCAGACTACCTGGAACCTGTGGAAGGTAGTCATCGTTGCATTTCTTATCTCCCGCCGTGCTTAGGGTATGCCTGGTGTCCTTGATATCAGTTGATATTTTTAGTGATGTCTGTGTTTTTTTTAGGAGGGCTTGCTACCCTGGAGAGTGGAGAGTTTGCGAGAGGTGGAGTTAGTTGTTGAACCGTGGAGTAGAGTAGAGTGTAGAGTGTGAGTCACCTTTAAATCCGGTAGAGCATCGCTCCTGATGCCTAGATTCGCCTTTAGTTGACTTTTGATATTCATGTGCCGATAAGGTCTTAATCTAGATGATTGACTTCATATCTATGTATATGACAGTTTGAGGTGACTAGCAGGTTCGTACCTAAGCGTACTGAGCATTTTAGTTAAGTATGTTAGTACCTAAAGCGTACTGAGCATTTTAGATAGGTATGTTAGTACCTAAAGCGTACTGAGCATTTTAGTTAAGTTAGTTTGTACCTGAGCGTACAGAATTTCTTAGTTAGAGTATGTTCGTACCTAAGCGTACTGAGCATTTTAGTTAAGTTAGTTTGTACCTACGCGTACAGAATTTCTTAGTTAGAGTATGTTCGTACCTAAGCGTACTGAGCATTTTAGTTAAGTTAGTTTGTACCTAGGCGTACAGAATTTCTTAGTTAGAGTATGTTCGTACCTAAGCGTACTGAGCATTTTAGTTAAGTTAGTTTGTACCTACGCGTACAGAATTTCTTAGTTAGAGTATGTTCGTACCTAAGCGTACTGAGCATTTTAGTTAAGTTAGTTTGTACCTGAGCGTACAGAATTTCTTAGTTACAGTAGGTTCGTACCTAAAGCGTACTGAACATGATGAGGAGTAGAGGGTTCGTGACTGGGTGTGCCGAGTAGAGGAGTATTTTTCAGGCATCGATCACCAAGTGGAGAATGCAGGAGACGATACAGATACTACATCTACATTCTACATCAGTCAAATTAACATCAGAGACAGGAGCAGAGACAGCAGGAGGGACAATTTGGAAAGGACAGTTAGGACAATTTAGGAGAGACTAGAGGGTAGCAAGTGTGTATATATATTTGAAATTTTATGTTTGTATGACGTGATGTCGTGATAGTTATCACGGGATAATTTTAATATTTGTTGTTACGAGCATTTATTATATGTGCGTAATTGTTTATTTTGTAGTTGAAAGTTTTTTACACGTGCAGTGTATTACGTGAAATTTTTTGATTGTGTATGGAGTTGGACACGTGAGGTTAGCACGTGGGGTTTTAGGGTCAGTGTTAGTCACGTGAGGGTTTATACGTGCATTTTCTTTAGATTTTTTAGTGGTGTAGGTTTTAGTATTTTAGGATTTTAATAGGTAGGGGGGGATTTAGTCGAATTTGTCAATACCTCCTGGAGATATTGACTAAATCGATTAAATTTTCCCGGGGGATATAGTGTAATATGGTAAGCTAGTTGCAGCAGTATTTATATATATATTAGGCTTTTTAGATCTTTGAGAATATTCTAGTATAAGTGTTGAATAACCGTTAGGATTAGTATAAGATTAGATTAGATTAGTGGAATAGATTATGGATGGTTTTGCGGAGGAAGGCACGTGTTAGTCAGGTTAGCTAGTTAAGTTAGGTTATTGGACAGACTGGGCCGCGCGGTGTCACGTGGTTCGCCATGTGATGTCACGTGACCCAGAGCTGGTAGGTTTTGCTTGCCCCGTTAGCGGCAGTTCTTCGGTAAGCATTTAACGGTAAGGTTGTAAAAGTTACCGCTTCCGAGGACAGTGTAGCGTGGCCTTCGAGTCGCTAGTCTTGGTTTATTGATCTAATAGTAATTTATTACCTTTCGAGACTTATTGTTCGAACCCCCTGTTTCCTTTGTTCCTACCTAACTTAGGACTCGATCAAGTCATTCGATCTTTTAAAGTTATACGGCACTCAGTAGCCTGTAAGAGTTAGAGTGAATTTGCAGAGCTTGAGAGCTAGAGATTTGCAGGTATTCGTGTACGAGACTTCGATATCGTACTCGTATATTTCTTCAAGTACCGCGTACGATACTTCAAGATCGTACCCGTGTATTTCTTAAGTACCGTGTACGACACTTCTCTATCGTACCCTAGTACATTTTAATTACCCGTGTACGCCACTTCGCTACCGTACCTTTGTGAGCAGGCAAAGTAGACCATTGGTACGCCCGGGAGGACTGTTCTGGTGCCATCTTATTTTACACTAATGTGGACATGATAGACATAATTATTTGAACATTTAAAAACCCTTCCTGAATATGTCAATACAGTGAGGTGGTACTGGTAACGTCATGATTATATAGGGGGGGGGGGGGGGGGGGGCCAAGTGGATATTTGTAGATATTTGTAGATTAATGTAGAATGGATAATCCACGAAAAAAGTGGATGACATTCTACAAATTTATACATTTATCTCCAAAAATTCAGTAGAATTTCTGGGCACATATTTGAGATTACATTTTTTGTAGATAAATGTAGATATTTGTAGATTATTGTCAATGGATAATTCACGAAAATTCTACAAATTCTACAAATTTATACATTTATCTCCAAAAATTCAGTAGAATTTCTGGGCACATATTTGAGATATACATTTTTTGTAGATAAATGTAGATATTTGTAGATTATTGTAATGGATAATTCACAACATATTACGAATATAAATCTTCCAGCCACGTCAAGCCACTTCAAGCCACTTCAAGCCACAAACCTGAGTACAATTAACACGTTTAGCGGGATCAAATCTGAGCATCTCGTGCAACATGTTGATGGTATGATCGTCAGCAGCGATAAAGATATCTGATAATGGTATACCAGGGCAGGGTTTAAATGCCACATAGTCAGGGAGTGAAGTAAGTCCGGGCCAGTCTTCCTCCGTTGGTGTGCCCAGCGTCTCGAATATTCTCTGTAGTTGGTTTAGATCGCTCTCCCCCGGCAGAAATGGATTCTGAAAGTAATTAGATGAGTTAAATACTAAAATGAGTTGGTATTTTAAAAGATGATCCATTTTAATTCAAATAAGTACCGGGTGGAATTTTGTAGTTGCCTCTACTACTAATACTGTGAATAAGTTGACTCGTGTCAAAGTAAAGGGTATCTTAAAATTAAATAAGATCCGTAGTAAGATGCCATGTACCTTTTGAAGGAGCTCCGCCGCAACGCAGCCCACCGCCCAGATATCCACACCTGTACCATATGACTGAGCTCCAAACAACAGCTCCGGTGCCCGGTACCACCTGATAAAATATGGGATAAAACATTAGATCGTCTTTCAGGTTAATTTAACCACTCTCCGACTGTCCATGTTAGTAAAAAGAATGTTTGAAAATCATCGCAACATGTCAAACTTATAGAGAAAGTTTATAATTTAGAAACGCCCGTTACAAAGTGGACACAGCTTAGCGCCTACCTTTCAGCCATTAGTAGAGCCTTTTGTAATAGTTCTTTTCGAGATCAAATGGTTTCCAAGAAATCCACTTATTTACCCTTATTTATCAAGTACAACCGTCAGAGAATGTATTAATAGACTATTATTATTTGCTCGGTTAAAAGCATTAGCACAGCTTGCCCGGTAAAGGCGGCTACCAGCTCTCCCAATTTTGAATTAACACCTTAGATTGATCTGAGACCACTATCTATTTCGCACAATATTCCTTATGTTCTTGAAGATTGATATTCAGCTCATTCAACGAAATTATTTTTCACGAACTGGACATGTTGATGAAGAACAACACCCTCTCCGACCTCTATCTGAACACGGAATACTACACTCCCGTAAAGTACACTTCAATAGCATTTGGTCTAGTTCTTATCTTGCTCGGAGTGACAGGCAACACTCTCATTCTAATGGGCAGCATCAAGTACAACGCATTCCGATTGGACAAGGTAACTGGGACCCTTATTCAACACTTGGCTGTGTCCGATCTGGCCAGTACCATCGTGCTAATGATACCAGCAACCATAGCAACTATGGTGGATTATTGGCCCTTCGGATACACCTTCTGCAAGGTCCATTTCTACTTGATATTGATTTGTGGACATAGCAGTGTTTGCCATATCTGTGCCCTGACAACCTGTAAGTTTGTAAGCTTACAAAAACCATTTCGTGCCCAGCTCTGGGAGCGGAAGAGAGGTCATCTTCTCGCAGCAGTTGTTTGGGCTTGGTCCGTGATCCCTGCGGCAATCCTCATCATCGTCAACCCCGACAGCATATACTACGATAACGTTCGAATAGCCTGCATGTACGATTTCTCGGATCCTGTTTGGAAATACCTCCTGCCAGCTATTTCATTTTTAGTGGCGATGGTCCCGAATATAATAGTCCTAGTGTCCACAATCGGGTTGATAACTTCAGCTCATCAGATTGCCAAACGAGGTCGAGAGACAATAAGATGGCAGGGAGTCCTGGCAGTTTTACTGGTAGCACTGGTTTACAGTCTGACCTACAGTCCTCACATTGTGATGAACTTTCTGGGCAACAAGTACCTGCACGCTGACCAGGCAAACACAAAAACCAAGATCAGTATCATTATCTGTGGCCGGTTGATACTTATCAACTACGTTTCAAACGTCTTCATCTACACCGCATCAGTCAACAGCTTTCGACAGTTTCTTTTTGAAAAAATACGGCCTTGCAGATTCACTCTCATCAACATTCAGGCAGCTCCACTAACAGCGGAAACAAGGGTTTAACGGACTATAACCGTCATTTTAGTTTTAGTAATTCGATAATTAATTTAATAAGTAATTTAATTTAATTTAATACTTTCAACACCACTATATAACAAATAATTTTAGGTCCCAATGTCAAAGCGATAGAAGAGACTATGACGTGACCGTTTGTATCCTAAGCAACGCATCTATTTCCTGGGCTACAGTATTGACTTCGCCATTTTCTCCTCCCTCACCGCCATCTTCTCCTCCCTCTTTCCTTCACTATGGATCTGAATTCTGTTACCAATGTTTTAAACTCGTTTTCATTAAAAGAGCTGAAAGCTCTTAAGGCCAGTGTTGAGAATGTCATGAAACTTAAGAGGGATTCTGTGAAATGCGAGGACTTCTTGGAGTTGCATTCAGATTTTGTTCAAAACAAGAGTGTTCAACATGGCACGTTGATGTCTGAACTTGAAACACTTATGGCCAAGCAAACTGCTGTGAAAACTGCCACAAAGTGGCTCACTTCCACTGGAGAAGAATATGTATGGTCTTCCTCAAATGGACACACCACGACTAAGGAGCCAATCGATATTTTAAATTATCCTGGGATATCAGAGCTTATGCATGATATCAACTCCAAGTTTGGCTGCAAGCTAAACTCATGCCTAGCAAGCATGTACAAGTCTGGTTCTTGTGCAACTAGGTACCACAACGACGACGAGGTGTCTCTTGACCAGTCGCAAGGTATTTATGTAGTTTCATTTGGAGCTGAGAGGACCCTCGACATAATTCCAGAAAATGGGGATAAGCGATGTAACAGTAAATGCCATATCACCCCAAAGGACTGTAGTTTGTATATTATGAAACCGGGGTGTCAGGAATATTGTCTTCACAAGGTTCGTGCAGAGAGATCAGCTAAGGAGACTCGGTATAGCTTATCTTTTCGCTGCCAGATACCGAAGACAGATACAAATGTAGTCAGGGAGCAGAATGTCTTCACTACAATTCCTATGCCGCCCACCACCACCTCAACACCAACCCTCTACTACCGAAATGCTCCAAGAAAACCGAAGAGCAGGAAAACCACTGTCCTGTTTGGTACGTCAATGACAAAATTCGTACGGACAAATAAGTTGGGATTCCGGGGAAGGAAAGTAATCAATGTGTCCCAAAGTGGTGCAAAAATTAGAGACATCACTGAAAATATTCAGCATTTTCATAAAACTCATGCAGCTGCAGAAGCTGACGATATTGAAAAGATTATATTGAGTGTTGGTACAAATGACATAAAACATTCTAAGTATGGGGTTCAGTTCCTTAGGAAGTATCTTAATGACTTAATTGACACCACTAAGCAGTTATTTCCCGCTGCAATTATAATTATCCAATGTTGTCTTCCTATTAAGTGTTTATATTCCTACATAGCAAAGAATGTTCTAGATTTTAATATTCTACTTAAAGACTTATGCCTAAATAATAATTGCGTGTTCTTAGACTGTTTCTCAGACTTTTTAACTCGAGACTTTAGATCCTGTAATGAACTTCTATACCATGATTGGCTTCATCTCAACATGAGAGGAGTAGGTTTACTGTCCACTTGGCTTAAGTTTGTTGTAAACGAACACAGTTTTGACAGGGTTGTAAATAATCTTCTGGGAATTTAAATCTTTGATCTTTTCTTTCATTTAATATTTTGATTAAGACGTTGCGCCTAAAATTAAAACTCAAACAAATCTCTGATTTAATCTTTTTCTCAATTTTATGCCTCCTATTTCAGGTACATTCGGTCACTGCCCATTTTCCCATATGTTAGACAATGAATCGTTTAGACTTAGAATAGGTCTTTTTGCATGCAAAAGGCCTCGTACACAGTCAAGAAATGCACATATACATATCAACACGTTTATACCTAACAAAATTTACACATTTAAGTCTCCATGCACCCCACACATCAACTACAATTATCATAATCATATGTTTCTCTTCTATTCTCTTATCATGACTTACTTTCTCCCAATTCTTCTCTCCACGACTAGGTCCATGAACACTGTACTCCCCCTAGATTCTAATATTCATTCCTCTCTACTCCTTGACAGCCCACGTTATCTTATACCATTTCTTGCTTGCTCCCACATCAAACTTTTCTTTGTAATTATCTCCTCATGGTTTATAAGAAATGTTCTTCTCCCTGGTAAGATGAATAGAGCCAAGTATTCCAGCCGCCTCAGGCGTCTAGTCTCTTTATTCATTCTTTGGGTTTTCTCTCTTAACTTTCTTTTGATAACTCTTGTTAATCCTTCTATGCTTAATCCAGGTCCCAACTCCCTATCTGTACTCTACCAAAATGTCCAAGGTCTTATTCCTTTCAGTAACCTAAGCTCCTCCCATCCCCTTCTTGATGGTAATAAGATTTCCGAACTTCAATCCTTTGCTAACATAGAGCAGCCTGACATAATTGCCCTAAATGAGACTTGGCTCAAAAAATCTATTTCTAGCAACGAAATCTTTCCTTCTTCTCAATATGAAATCTTCCGCAATGACCGCACGAGAAAGACTCATCCTCAAGATCCTAATAACCCTAAAAAGTTTAGGGAAAATGGAGGTGGTGTTCTTTTGGCTGTTCGGTCTGATCTCGATGCCACTACAACCCGACTACCAGTTAGCCTAGGTGCAGAAATGCTTGCCGTTAAAATTGCTTTTCCTAACAAAGAGAGTATTGTAATCTGTACTTGTTATAGAGTAGGAACTCTTGGGTTACCTAATCATGATGTCATAGTTAGTTATATTCGCAAGCTAGTTTCCAAAAAGAATCCCCCTAAAATCTATGTTATTGGTGATTTTAATCTCCCCCATACAGACTGGCTATCTTCATCCAGTACCGTACCTATTGAGCAATCCTTCATAGATTCTTTCAGTGATCTTTCTCTCTCCCAGTTGATCACATCACCCACCCATAAAAGTGGTAATACATTAGACATTCTTCTCAGTAATTATGATAACACAATCGATAACTTGAATGTCTGTGATCCTCATTCCGTGTGCAAATCTGATCATTTTCCTGTCACTTTTTCAATTAAAAGCTCCTTTTCCCGCAAGAAAACTCCTAAACGTAAAATCTATAATTATAAGAAAGCAAACTGGGACATGATTAATCGTGAATTATGCTCGATTAATTGGCAAGTCCTAGAATGCCTAGATCCTGATTCGTCTTGGAAGTTAGTTAAAGACTGCATTATGAATTTAGTTGATATACATATTCCTAAAGTAACTATTAAATCAGAGTTTCAACCCCCGTGGTTCGATAGTGAACTTTTTTCTTCATGCCGTAAAAAAGATAGACTCAGAGCTAAATTTAAAATTTCTGGTTCTATTTCTGATGAGTTAAAGTTTGTTACTAGCCGTAAAGATTTTAAGAGGCTTTCATCAGCCAAAATAAGAGACAATCTTTTCAATAGTGATGATCCAGCGCTTATAACTAAGAAGTTTTGGTCACATGTTAAGTATAAATCTAACTCCTGCCGTATTCCTAATTGTGTTAGTTATTCTGGACAGCTTCGGTTCAAACCCAAAGCTCAAGCTGAACTTTTCAATTCTTTCTTTTATAACCAGTTTTCGGATCCTTCACTTTATGACACTGACATCTCCTATGTCAATGATGTTGATTTTGATATTGACTTCGATCATCGGGATGTTCGTAAGCTTCTTTCAAATATTAATTCAAATAAAGCCCAGGGACCAGATGGCATACACGGTAAAATTCTCAAAAATTGTTCCGTAGGTTTAGCTTACCCTCTAACATGCATTTTTCGTGGATCTTACAACAGCGGCTACATTCCACAAGAATGGAAACTTGCAAATGTTGTCCCAATATTTAAGAAAGGTAAGAAAAGTGAGGTTGAAAACTATAGACCAATATCCCTTACTTGTTTAGTCATGAAAGTTTTTGAGCGCATTGTTAAACGTAAACTGCTTTCTTTGACAAGTACCCTTCTTGATCCCAGGCAGCATGGTTTTCTAGAGCACAAGTCATGCACAACCAATATGGTTGACTTTTGTGATAGCCTGGCATTGTCTCTTAACGAAAACATTATCAATCATGTTGTGTATTTTGATTTTGCTAAGGCATTTGATTCTGTAAATCATGATATCCTTCTTCATAAGCTAAAGACCTTATATAACATTGATGGTACACTTCTCAAATTTCTTACCAATTACCTTCAAGGCCGTTACCAAAGAGTGGTTATTGGTAATGAGATGTCATCTACCCTCTCAGTTAATTCTGGTGTCCCCCAGGGCTCTATTCTTGGTCCCTTACTTTTTGTATTGTTTATCAATGATATTCCTCTTGGCCTTTCGGATAATACTGATATTGTTTTGTATGCCGATGATACAAAAATCTGGCGTAAAATACATTCATCTTCTGATAATACTAATTTACAAATGGATATAGACTATCTCTCTGACTGGGCACTAAGAAACAAAATGCGATTCCATCCAGCAAAATGTAAAGTGCTTATTGTTTCAGGAAAACCATCTTTATCTCCTCCATTCGCATATAATCTTGATGGCTCTCCTCTTGTGTATGTAGAGTTAGAAAAAGATCTTGGAGTCGATGTTACTCCTAAGCTAAGTTGGAATAGTCAGTGCGACAGAATTTATACTAAGGCCTGCCAACAACTTGGTATGGTCAGAAGAGATGGCCATATTGTCATTGATCAGAAACGTCGCCGGGCGCTTTACCTCTCCCTGGTTCGTAGCCAATTCGAAAATTGTTCCATAATCTGGCGCCCTTGTAAAAAATCACTTAGTGATAAATTAGAAAGTCTCCAAAAGAGAGCTATTAAATGGATTCTGTCTGAAGAGGGCCGCAGTTATCCACCTGAGCAATATGTCAAAAAGTGCAAGCTTGTCGACATTCTCCCTTTGTCTCAAAAGTTTGACTTGAATGATCTTATTTTTTTCCACAAAGTTCTTAACAATTTAATTCCTGTATCGCTGCCTCACTATCTCTCTTTATATCAGGGCACTTCTCGACTAAGACGTTGCCACCTCGACAGTCTGTCTATTGTGTCATCAATTTTACCTAAGTTAAGTCAGAATTCACACACCACATGTACCTCAAATAGCCCACTGGCAAAATCATTTTTCTACAGAACCCATATACTGTGGAATGGACTCCCTTTACAGGTAAGACAGATTGTGTCTACTAGTCTTTTCAAAGCTGAGGTCACTAAGCATCTATGGAAATGTTTATTGGATAGTGAAACAACAGTCTAGCCTAGTCTCTTTGCTCCCCATATTATTATTATTTTTGTTTTATTAATTTTTTATCTACCTTCCTATACTTTCAACATCATATCACACTTCACCCGCACACCTTCTCACACATTAATGACCATTTCAGACCTGTATCTAATGTATCTGGAATTTGACGTATTGAAATACCAATTTTGACTCTATATCCACAGTTATTCACCATGGATTTGTTTGTTATTAAATAGTTTTTCATAAATTTTTGGATTTAGATTAATTCGATGTAATGGGTCCAAGTTACTGCGGACATAGTTCACTATGTGTTTACCGTGTTTGGGTGCCCATCATATTTTACAGATGGGGGCGATATTTTGAACGATTCTATTTTATATTCATCTATTGCTGTACTCTGTAAAATTTGAAAAGTATTTAATAAAAAAAAAAAAAATATATTTTCAGTTTTATGATTTCAAGTCATAAATACGTTAATTAAATCGAACTGTATTATTCATAAGTCGTTCAACGGGCAAGATCGGTTTTTTTAACCTTATACGGTTACATTTATGAAAGGTGTGTGTATGTGAGATTTAAAAGAAATTATTTGAATGTTATAACTTTATAAATGATATTTTAAAACTCGTAAAAAAACTGAGTTACGACTCATACGAGACATGTTTCACGGACTCATATGAGACATTTTGACGGGAAAGAAAACATAAACCGGACCAGAAAATCTGCGAAAACGTCAAAATATCCTGAATTTTCATGGGAAACTGGGATATGGGCGATTTTGTTCATTTTTGGCGGTCTTATGGGTTTAGTTTCTACATTCCAATAGATATTGAGCTATAACTCACAGAGAATACGTAGTTTAGACTTAACTTTCATATAAAGTTAGTCTCCATAAAATTAATGGGCTGAAATCTATCAAATTTGGTGCGTGTGATGCCCAAATATGGGCATATGATGTTTGGCTCATAACTCAGCCATTTTATGTCCAATCCGGATAAAATGTGTATACAAGTTCAGAAGACTTCTAGCTATAAAATCTGTGTTTTGGGCAAATTAAGGTGATTTTGCATAATTGGGCCAAAAATGGACAAAATATGGGCACCGCTGGCACCGGTCGCCGGTTGGGATCCAGTTTTTGCAAAAAATTTAGGATGAAAAATATCAATATCTGATTTTAGGTATTTCAAAATCTATTCATACAAAAAGGTACACTTTAAATAAATACGGAAATAACAGTCGTACATAAAGTTACCTTGTTACAACAATGTGCGAGTAATTTTTACTGGGGGATCCAAACGTACGAGCCAAACCGAAATCGGTTATCTTCAGTATACCGTTGGAGTCGATCAGCATGTTGTTGGGCTTTATATCCTGAGATATTGACGTTAAGCAATAATTGTGACCGGAGTCTTGTCTTAAGAAGGGTTTGTCGTGATTCGACCGGAAACATGACGCTCAAGGTCATTACTCCACGTTTCAATCACAAACCTAAACTGTTGTTTTGTGTCCATACAAAAATGGAGTTTATGTTGGCTTTTATTTCACATTATTCCCTATTAGTATTACCCTGTGGAGAATCCACTTCTTGTGAAGGTACTCCAGTCCCCTTAGAGTCATCATAACGTAGCTCTTTATATCAGCTGGACTCAAAATGATTGTCGGCTCCTTGATTATTTTCTGAAAATTTGTTGAGTCCGATGAAACCAAAATATTTTCTAATACCAAATCTAAAGAAGTGTCACTTTGTGTTACTATTAATAAGTTAACAGTCTGTATTTCTATAAAATCCATAGTTTCTAAAACCAGCCTTATCCCACAATATAAAGTTGAGTAAATGTGATGTTATGTCACAATCCACAAGTTAGCCCGAGTGATAGAAATCTAAGCTCTCAAATCGAATCCATTCACTCTGCACATTACCTCGAGATCGGTCGTCATGTAAGGAATGACAAGCGAGATATTGCTCTTTGTACCGAACACGTCTAATAACTGAAAGTATTGTACTCTCAGAGATCCAATTTCACCAAATCAGAAACAACATGACAAACTTGACAGAAGAGGGAGCCAAACATGGTTAAATCGATTATAACTTCGTAGAAGAGTTAATGGTACGGTCACATGATCTAGTTGTTATAATTCATACATGTTCAACAAAATCAATGATTGCAATATTACAATTTAACTTTAGAAGTTATTTGTGATCAACTTAGCAATGACACAATAAAATCAATAACTTACCCCACAAATGTTAGGATGATCGACTTCTTGCAGTAGTTTTATCTCTCTGACTGCCGTCCTGTTAATCCCATCTTTGGCTTCAGCCCTGCAGCCCAGTTTTATCTTTTTAACAGCTACAATCATGTTATCATTGTGAGTGTCTTCAGCCTTGAACACTGTCGCGAACTGACCCTCTCCCAGGAAACCAATCTTGTGGTACCTCTTCGACTTACCATCCTTTATGGGCATTTGAAGACCGGGATACAGTAGCGGTCTCGGCTACTATTACATACTGCTAAGCGCTTAAATGAATGGAAGTTATATTGGAGAACAGTTTAGATCGATAACTTATAATAGGTAATTGCTACTGGGTTTTTGAGTAATATAGCAGTGACCTAACCGAGAGAGTCGAAAAGTGTCACAAGGTTTAGTTGAGGAACATTCACGACCAAATTACGAGTGCTAAAAGAAAACGGAGTCGCCTTCAACTGTTAAATGAATAAAAAGCCTTAAAATAATCTATACAGCAGCACGTCAGCAATAAGTTATCAGAATGAAATAAATACTTCAAATCCCATGAAACTGATCTAAATTACTTTTAACTAAAAGTTACTCATCAGAATCATCACTCATTTCATCAGGATCTTCACAGTCCATCATAGTATTCATAGCGTTATCAAACATATCGGAAAATTTATCCATCTTCTTTCTTTCCCTTTTTAATCCACGCTTTTTGTTCTTCATAACTTTAGAATTTTGAAGGTGCGGCATTTCGTAAGGCTTGTCCTCAATCAACTTATCCATAGCTTCCACCTTAGGTGGTTTGTCCGTTTTGAAGACCACAGATAGCTCCTGAGCTGGAGCAGCATCAGTGTTATCTCGCATCTCATCCTCAACTTTCGGCATTTCGAGGTCGTCAAGACTGAACTCCGCCGCCCACGTGGTTACAACTTCAGCTGATACGTGAGCGGGTATTGGTGCGTTCTCCTAGATATAAATTGGATTAAACTGAATATTGTATAAATGAGTTGAGATACGTTTGGCGAAGCTTGTACATATCTTTGTGGATATAACCGATAGCAGACTACTATACCGAGCCACCAACATACGAATATCAAGACATGAGGTATGCGATTGAGCGCGCGGGCGCGGCGGTACTGTGTAAATTCTTTATTATGAAGTTGAAAACCCATACAGTACAAATGTCATCGCGCGTTACAAAACCGGCACTTTTTTATCAAACTTTGCCTGAAAATTTGGTCATAAATTTTGACTTACCGGGGGTGGTTTGATGTAAAACTGTACAGAGCCGTTACTCCAATCTTTGAGTAGCAGTCTAGCGGCTGCAGTCGTATCCGGTACACCACCGGACACCAATTTACCAAATCTGAATGCCAGTAACGCGGTCAGTTCATGAGCGGTTGTAAAGGGTTCGATTTGGTAATGTTCTGCTAGCTGGGCTACTCCGCAATGCTCCATTATAATTTCTATAGGTTTAACAGGATCTTCTAAATTGTCTAGCTTTACTGCGTTCTGTATGGTTGCGAGTGGGCCAACATTTTCTGACAGAACCACTCCGGGACTGTCCAGTAGTTTGATGTTCTTATCTAACTCTACCTGGAAGTTATCTGGGCTAGTTGACAAAGAAACCAAGTTCAACTATAATATGTATTGCATTGAAATGAGTATTCAACAACGTCGATCTCCAAAAACATTGTATTTATGTGTATTCTTTACCTCCTGAATTGATCTAGTAATCCCAGGGATAGCGCCAACATTACACGATCTACTCCTTTTAAGAGAGTTAATCAGGGAACTTTTACCCACGTTAGGCAGCCCAATAACTCCCACACGAATACTCGTCCGAATTCCTTTATTTCGGGTGTAGTTCACTAATAACTGAAGAAGGAAAAAGTCATACAATTAAAAGATCAATCAGTCCACAAAAATCTTGTTTTGTAAGACTAGTCTATTTGAAGAGTTTACAGTTTTAGGAAATAGAATGACTGCAAACCTTGTTAAGCTCCCTAGCCCCTAAACATGCACTGGTAGCAAACATCTTGTGGTTTACTCCCATCACGTCCACATTTGACCGTTTAAGATTAGATTTCTGTGCCTGGGTGTTAGCTTTGAACAGGACGGTGGGGAACTGTTTGGACAAATGTTTGTGCCATGCTTTAGACACATCTTGGGGAACTAAGTCTATCTTGTTCAGAACGAGGATAAGTCTTTTGTTGTAGTCTGCTAACACAGCTGTCTCTGCCTGAAGTTTAAATTAGATTCCACAACAGAGCTTTTGTTAAAGTAGGGCAAACAGATTTTAAACAGATTTCATCGAAATTTTTGTTTTCAATTCAATAAAATATGTGAAATACGTGCATTTGTGATAATATGATAATCTATGAGACTCACATCTTTACACCGACATCCCTCAGGATCCCTAGCATCAAGAACCTCCAATACAACATCCGCCTGATCAACTACTTTTCTAAACTCCTTGTAAAACGACCGCTTTATCCCCTCCTTTATCTGCAATCTGAAGTTAATTTAGATTATTGAATTCTTAGGTGAGCTATTTCGTCATGGGATATAATGATTGATTTAATTTTCTGGATAAGGTTTCGAAAATAATACGGTGCCAAAATAAAATAAACACTATTTTCTGACCCTTCTTCTGAGGCGGCTGCACCATTAGTGTTCTCGAATGTTTTTTGTCGAGATGTTGCATTCTCCACCAAGTCAGACAGGGACCGTACCTGGCACAGTTTGTATAAGTTGTAAGGACGGTTTTATAAGGACGAACTGCAGATCAAAAGACTGGAATAATAAGGATGTACAGAAATAAAGCACCAGTAAGTCTAAAAATATAATTTGTTTCCAAAATAATAGGATTTATAGTAATATATTGAATAAGCGACCTGCTCGAAGCCGTTCTGCCGTTTGTGTCTCTGGTTAGCTTGCTTCTTTTCAAGTCTCTTGGTCAGAGTATCAGGGTGGAACTTCTTACACGATCCGATCTGTTTCACTGGGTCACGTGACTCTTTCTGGTGCTTTGTCCGGCCCTTCTTGCCCATGATCACTACTAATAGCGTGAGTTTTTTAAACAGACTTACCCTGCTACTCTAGTAGCAGGGCATAGTTGAGTGTGCACTTCGATGTACACGATTTCTGATAACACAGGGTTGTTTGTTAGGTCATTCTAAACCAGAATCGTTTAGGTGGACAATTTGTTTCGCTAGAGACAACCCTACAGGGCAAATTTTCTAAATTACCCTCAGTCGCGTATACTGGATTTTCGTATTTCGGCTCCTGAAGGTCATAGAGACTTCATTTTTGGCGTAAAATTACTGCAGTGGCCACATTTATATACAACTTATTAATCAATGTATGGTCTAAAATTGTTTGTTCCCGAGATATCTGCAAAAAACTAATTTAAGCTCAGGCGTAGGCACAAATTTCAATTTGTATCTCAGCTTCTGAAGGTCTTAGAGACTCAAACTTTAGCTTAAAATGACCGCAATACACATGTTTATATTGACACTATAAAGGTCATAAAGGTCCAAAATGCTTGCTTTTGGAAAAAATCCAGAAAAACTGATTTTCACTGGGGCGAGTGAAAAAAATCTACTCTAGAAGCTAATTGAAATCGAGTGTGCAGTTTGGTGTCTACAAATTTTCTAGAAACCAGGTCCTTTGTAAGGTCATTTTGGATCAGAATTGATAAGGTACGCAATTTCTATCAGTAGTTCCAACCCTAGGGGGGAAATTTCTAAATTACCCTCTGGCGCAAATATATGAATTTTGTATCTCGGCTTCAGAACGTTGTAAGGGCCTCTCTTTTAGCTCAAACTAACTGCAAAAGCCACATTTACATACAAGCAATAAAGCAACATAGGGTTTATAGTGCTTAGCTTTGGAGATATTCATTAAAAACTGTTTTAACTTTCGTGCATCCTAAAATAGTAACATCAAACATGTAATTAATTTTGGTATCCTGGGCTAAAAAAGTCTTACTGACACTTTACTTGCAGAACAGCAAAATGTTCAGCATGAACACATTCAGATAATATTTATGGAGCAACACAATTAAGTTTCAGAAGCTCCTTCCAGCTATCTTATCTTATCCCCGAATGTATACATCTAACCATCTCTCTGGCTACTTCAAACCACTTCAATCCCCAAATTTATACATCTGACCATCTCCCTGGTTGCTTCCATTTCGTTAAAGCCAAGGCTCGACCGGGACCGCTAGTTTGGCCGGGACTGGGACTGGGAAAAAGTGCCAGGACCGGGATTAAGACCGGGATTAGGGATCGGGATTAAGCCGGGATCCCGGTCTTACCACAAGTTGGGCTCTCTCCAGTACTGTTTGGCTATTATGGCTAATCAACTCCAATCCAACCTCATGTAGTAGAATCTACTTCTAGTTTCCTTCAATTCTGCTACCTCCACTCTAGCTCCTTCTAGCAATCTCTGAATGCTATTTCCTGCTTTATCTAGCTTCCACCAACACCCAATAATTGTTGTTTAAATTTTACCACTAGCCCCTGCAAATTCTAGCCCTATCCAGCAACCTCAGACGTACTCCTACTCTGTTCAGCTATTGCCAGCACTTGCAAATTTTAGCCCTATTAAGCAACCTCAGACTACTTTCTGCTCTATCCAGCTAACACTAGCAAACGGTACCCACAAATTTTAGCTACTTCGGGCTACATCCATCCATATTCAGTTGGTTGAGCACTCTCAAATTCTATCTGTTTTTACATAATTCATGCTACCTCCAGGCTCCAGCTAGAATTTGAGGGTTCTTGTGTTATCTGGATATAGCATAAGGTAGTCTGAGTTTGCTGGATAGGACTAGAATTTGCAGGTGCTAGTGGTAGCTTAACACCAATAAGTGGATGTTGGTGGAAGCTAGATAGAGCAGGAAGTAGCATTCAGAGGTTGCTAGAAATAGCAGATTTCCTCTTCCTCAATGAGCTGGAAATTGTTGAATGCAGCTGAGGCAGCCGGAAAGAGCCAGAATAAATTGTTGCTGGCGGTGCTATAAAAGGCAAGAGGGAGCTTAAGTTAAGTTTGCTAGAAAGAGCAGAGGTTGGAGGGGCCAGGGGGCCTTGCAGTAGTAGCTAAATAGATGTAGCCGAAGTAGGTGAAAAGAGCTGGAATTGGGGTTTCTGCCCACTAGTGGTACCTGTATAGAGCAAGAGGTAGCATTCAGAGGTTGCTAGAAAGAGCTACAATTATAACGTGCTGGTGGTAGCTGGGTAGAATAGGCATGGCATAGAGGTAGCAGAATTAAAAGTAGCTAGAAGTAGATTCTACTTCATGAGGTGGGATTGAAGTTGATTAGCCATAATAGTCAAACAGTACTGGAGAGAGCCCAACTTGTAGTAGCTATAACGAGATAGTTAGATGTTCATGTATAAATTTGGGGATTGAAGTAGTTTGAAGTAGCCAGAGAGATGGTTAGATGTATACATTTGGGGATAAGATAAGATAGCTGGAAGGAGCTTCTGAAACTTAATTGTGTTGCTCCATAAATATTATCTGAATGTGTTCATGCTGAACATTTTGCTGTTCTGCAAGTAAAGTGTCAGTAAGACTTTTTTAGCCCAGGATACCAAAATTAATTACATGTTTGATGTTACTATTTTAGGATGCACGAAAGTTAAAGTGAAAATCAGTTTTTCTGGATTTTTTCCAAAAGCAAGCATTTTGGACCTTTATGACCTTTATAGTGTCAATATAAACATGTGTATTGCGGTCATTTTAAGCTAAAGTTTGAGTCTCTAAGACCTTCAGAAGCTGAGATACAAATTTAATGAAATTTGTGCCTACGCCTGAGCTTAAATTATGTTTTTGCAGATATCTCGGGAACAAACAATTTTAGACCATACATTGATTAATAAGTTGTACATAAATGTGGCCACTGCGGTAATTTTACGCCAAAAACGAAGTCTCTATGACCTTCAGGAGCCGAAATACGAAAATCCCGTATACGCGACTGAGGGTAATTTAGAAAATTTGCCCTGTAGGGTTGTCTCTAGCGAAACAAATTGTCCACCTAAACGATTCTGGTTTAGAATGACCTAACAAACAACCCTGTGTTATCAGAAATCGTGTACATCGAAGTGCACACTCAACTATTCCCTGCTACTAGAGTATGCAGTTCCATGGCTCAGTTTTGCAACCAGATTTGCTCACATTTTTTCTCACATTTTTGCGACCGGAAATGAAATTCAAAAATATTTCTCCGCACGGAGAAATATTTTTGATATGACCCAAAACTCCGTGACAGCAGTTTTAACATGGGCGCTCGCGTGGGAAATTTCATTATAATGCGCCCACGTGCGCGCGCAAATCTGCGTGCAAATATACCAACCGTGGAAACGTACATTGTAAACAAAACTGCTTTCGCGGAGTTTTGCTTTTCAAAACTCATTGCGTGGAGTTTTGTGTCAAATCTGGTCGCAAAACTGAGCCGTGGAACTGGGCTGTTACGATGAAATGTTTTTGAATTGAATATCATGTACAGTTTACTCTCGTATGTAATCACTCTTGCCCCTCGAAATCAAAGCAGGACAAATTTTTGAAAGAAAATGAACGCTGAACAATGTTAGATTATAACTGACATTGACACCACTATTAATAAAATCAAAATTGAAACAATTGATTCATAAAATAATTTGAAAATAAAACTTGATAAAAAGGGTTAAATTAGGTTTGATTATTTAAAACATATCATGCATTGTTAAATTGAGAATATATCTAGATAAGCTATAAAAAAATGTCCTTATTAAAGTGAATAACGTATAGTGAATATATCGTAGTTACAATAAATGATTGTTAGAAAAAGTAATACAACCAAACGATGAAAATCTGTCCATATATACAATTAATCGTATGGCGTATGCAATTAATCGTAATAAAATTGTATAAACAATTTTAATTGATCAAAAAGTGCAAAATAAGGTTTGATTATGTTAAAAATAGCAAGCATACTAAATATTCACTAGACAAGCTGTAAAATTACTTTCAGTATTCAAGTAAAAATAGTAGTTATCATTGTTTGTTAAAGAGTCTTATAACAACCGACGGAAAAATTTGTTATCGGTCCATGTATGCAATAAATCGTATGCTGGTTTGCAGATTCTCGTTAGGATAGATTAGATCTGTTCCCCACTGCCAATAGAAAGAACCATTTTCAGAAGCACGGAGAGGTTTTCCATTCCATGAAATTATAAGTGAACGTGGGTTACTGTCCGATTCCAACTTTTCGATTACAAGGTGAATTTTTTCCGGTGTAACGTTAATAAGAGGGGGGTGAAACTTATTTCCAGAATGATACTCAGGGCCCCTTCTCACTAGCTGGATATTGAACAGATCAGGCTGTTTTACTGTCCCTGGTGTGACTTTGATGATAAATCCGCAATCAAGGTCACTCAAATGCAAGCACTTTTGGCGCTTATAACAAAATGAATGCAGAGTTTCTTCAGAAAAAAATGTATTAATATTCACGGACTTCTCTGCGGCAATTCTTACTGAATTTCTGAAAGAAACAAGGTCCCTACATTCCAGCAACAAATTTAACGCTCTGGGATGATACTTGAAGCTCAAAGTTTCAAGAAACTCAGGATGAACGTATGAAAATCCTCGACGAGCCTTCAGCAGCACCAGTTTCTCTACTATATCGTCAGAAAAGGGTAAGCAGTATCTGTATGCAGTAAACCTTTCTAATCCCTCAAAAACCATGTACATGTTAGTAACATCCTTTGAGTCTGACAAGGCATCTAACACAAAGTATAATTGTTCATTTCCAGGGAGGTCACATTCTTTCATTTGAACTTCTCTGAGGCTTTTATCATCAAGAAGAAAGTTTAAAAACACCTCATACTTAGCTTCACTGAGTGAAGAAATCTCAACTCTCTTTTCCTCGACTTTGATCTTTTTGGAATTCGAAGAGAACGATGATTTCAACGAACTTCTCAACAGTTGAGCTACAAACTTAGTATCAGGGCCAGTTAATTTATCAATGCCCTCAGTCAAAATGTCGAAAATTTCATCACACAACTCAGGGGCAACTGTTCTGCACTTTACAAGGTCAATGTGCTCGAGCAGGTATCTTGAGTTCGGACTGAGCCCCTTCTCTCCAATTTCAGAAATACTTGTATGAACAATACTTACCAAAGATGAGACGTTTTCTCCAGACATTTTGATCATGATATCGAGTTTATCCAACGATGCACCAGAAAAATCGTCAAGGTAACAACGAACAAATTCCGTAGCTAGGTTTTGATAATAACCAGAAATCTTTAAAAACTTCTGAACAGCTATTTCTAGAAGCTGTAAATCTTTTGTAGTCACTTTTGCATACAACGCTTCGTCTATCATCCAGCTCATAAGCGGATAAATATCAATCAACTGATGGCGGTAATAATATTCGTACTTTACACATTCATCAGCAATGATGTCATCATAGAACATCATACATTTTTTTGTAAACCATTCCACCTTGAACACTGTTGATATCTTGTTCAACTCACGGAAATTCTCCTTAGTAAACTCAACTCTACCACTGTACAATGAGCTGAGAAATACTCTTACAATGTCAGGACTAAAATCATCTGCATCAACAGTTGTAAGTCCTAGGTTGAAAAAAATGTTCTGAAAGACTGGGCTGTGGAGCCCAAGTATCATAGAGTTTGCCTTCATCTTCTGATTGTCCATTAAGTTTATCTCAATGTTTCCATGAACAGGACAGTCCAGATTTTCAATACCAAAATCTGCTGGTAAATCTATCTTTGAAACCACCATCCTGGGACAAGAAACTTTAATTACTGTTAGCTTTGATTGATTTGTTGTCATACTTACACAAAACCTTTTAAACGGTCAAATATTATTGCTAGAATATCTCAGTATTCGTGATTACAGCTGATAGCTATTTTATCAAATGATCATTATATCTGACACAGTCACTAAAATATTAAACAACAAGGGCAGTTGTAAGGTTATAAATAGTTTAATAACGATTCTTGATTAAATTCGATAAAATTTAAATTGGGAAAAAAGAAGGTATATAAACAAATTTGAATTGATCATAAAGTGCTAAATAAGGTTTGATTATGTTAAAAATAGCAAGCATGCTAAATATTCACTAGACAAGCTGTAAAATTACTTTCAGTATTCAACTAAAAATAGTAGCTATCATTGTTTGTTAAAGAGTCTTATAACAATCGACGTTAAATTTGTTATCGGTCCATGTATGCAATAAATCGTATGCTGGTTTGCAGATGCTGGTTAGGATAGATTAGATTAGAACTTTTAACATAACTTTTTCCCCACTGCCAATAGAAAGAACCATTTTCAGAAGCACGGAAAGGTTTTCCACGCCATGAAATCGTATGTGAACGTATGTTACTGTCCGTTTCCAACTCTTCGATAACAAGGTGAATTTTTTCCGGTGAAACGTTGATAAGATGGGGGTAAAAACTATTTCCAGAATGATACTCAGGGCCCCTTCTCACTAGCTGAATATTGAACAGATCAGGCTGTTCTATTGTCCCTGGTGTGACTTTGATGATAAATCCACAAGCAAGGTCACTCAAATGTAAGCACTTTTGGCGCTTATAACGAAATGAATGCAGAGTTTCTTCAGAATAAAATTTATCAAGATTCACGGACGTCTCTGCAGCAATTCTTACTGAATTTCTGAAAGAAACAAGGTCCCTACAGTCCAGCAACAAATTTAACGCTCTGGGATAATACCTAAAGCCCAAATGTTCAAGAAATTCTGGATGTACGTATGAAAATCCTCGACGAGCCTTCAGCAGCATCAGTTTTTCTACTACATTGTCAGAAAAGTGGTCGAAGCAATTCCAACAATTTGAAGTAAACATTTTTAACCCCTCAAAAACCATGTACATGTTAGTTACATCCTTTGAGTCTGACAAGGCATCTAATACAAAGGAAATTTCTTCATCGTCAGGGAGCTCACATGCTCTATCTTCAACTTTTCTGAGGCATTTATCATCAAGAAGAACGTTAAAAAAAAACCTCATACTTAGGTTCACTGAGTGAAGAATTCTCAGCCCCCTTTATTTTGATCTTTTTGGAATTCAAAGAGAACGATGATTTCAACGAACTTCTCAACAGTTGAGCCACAAACTTAGCATCAGGACCAGTTAATTTATCAATGCCCTCAGTCAAAATGTCGAAAATTTCATCACACAACTCAGGGGCAACTGTTCTGCACTTTACAAGGTCAATGTGCTCGAGCAGGTATCTTGAGTTCGGACTGAGCCCATTCTCTCCAATTTCAGAAATACTTGTATGAATAATACTTACCAAAGATGAGACGTTTTCTCCAGACATTTTGATCATGATATCCAGTTTATCTAACGATGCACCAGAAAAATCGTCAAGGTAACGAAGAACAAAATCCGTAGCTAAGTTTTGATGATAACGATGAGAAATCTTCAAAAACTTCTGAAGAGCTATTTCTTGAAGCTGTAAATCTTTTATAGCCACATTAGCATGCAACGCTTCGTCTATCATCCAGCTCATTAGTGGGTATAAATAACTATCGAAGTCATCATGTGAGTCCAATTCCCAATTATCATCAATGATGTCATCATAGAAAGTCATACATTTTCGTGTAATCCATTCAACCTTGAACACTGTTGATATCTTGTTCAACTCACGGAAATTCTCCTTATTAAACTCAATTCTACCACTGTACAATGAACTGAGGAATACTCTTACAATGTCAGGACTAAAATCATCTGCATCAACAGTGGTAAGTCCTAGGTTGAAAAACATGTTCTGAAAGACTGGGCTGTGGAGCCCAAGTATCATAGAGTTTGCCTTCATCTTCTGATTGTCCATTAAGTTTATCTCAATGTTTCCATGAACAGGACAGTCCAGATTTTCAATACCAAAATCTGCTGGTAAATCTATCTTTGAAACCACCATCCTGGGACAAGAAACTTTAATTACTGTTAGCTTTGACTGATTTGTTGTCATATTTACACGAAACCTTTAAACGGTCAAATATTATTGCGAGAATATCTCAGTATTCGTGATTACAGGTGATAGCTATTTTATCAAATGATCATTATATCTGACACAGTCACTAAAATATTAAACAACAAGGGCAGTTGTAAGGTTATAAATATTTTAATAACGATTCTTGATTAAATTCGATAAAATTTAAATTGGGAAAAAAGAAGGTATATATAAACAAATTTGAATTGATCATAAAGTGCTAAATAAGGTTTGATTATGTTAAAAATAGCAAGCATACTAAATATTCATTAGACAACCTGTAAAATTACTTTCAGTATTCAACATTCAACTAAAAATAGTAGCTATCTTCGTTTGTTAAATAGTCTTATAACAACCGACGAAAAAAATTTGTTATCGGTCCATGTATGCAATAAATCGTATGCTGGTTTGCAGATGCTGGTTAGGATAGATTAGATTAGAACTTTTAACATAACTTTTTCCCCACTGCCAATAGAAAGAACCATTTTCAGAAGCACGGAAAGGTTTTCCACGCCATGAAATCGTATGTGAACGTATGTTACTGTCCGTTTCCAACTCTTCGATAACAAGGTGAATTTTTTCCGGTGAAACGTTGATAAGATGGGGGTAAAAACTATTTCCAGAATGATACTCAGGGCCCCTTCTCACTAGCTGAATATTGAACAGATCAGGCTGTTCTACTGTCCCTGGTGTGACTTTGATGATAAATCCGCAAGCAAGGTTACTTGAGCACTTTTGGCGCCTATAACGAAATGAATGCAGAGTTTCTTCAGAATAAAATTTATTGAGATTCACGGACTTCTCTGCGGCAATTCTTACTGAATTTCTGAAAGAAACAAGGTCCCTACATTCCAGCAACAAATTTAACGCTCTGGGATTTAACCTAAAGCCCAAATGTTCAAGAAACTCAGGATGTACGTATGAAAATCCTCGACGAGCCTTCAGCAGCACCAGTTTTTCTGCTATATTGTCAGGAAAGTTGTAGAAGCAGTCGCCTAAAGTAAACATTTCTAACCCCTCAAAAACCATGTACATGTTGGTAACATCCTTAGAATCTGATAAAGCATCTAACACAAAGGACAATAAGTCGTATTTTCCAGGGAGGTCCCCTCCTCTATTTTCAACTTCTCTGAAGTATTTATCATCAAGAAGAACGTTTAAAAACGCCTCATACTTAGGTGTTTTTAAACGTCTGTTCTTGGATGAGACTTTGATCTTTTTGGAATTCGAAGAGAACGATGATTTTAACGAACTTCTCAACAGTTGAGCCACAAACTTAGTATCAGGACCAGTTAATTTATCAATGCCCTCAGTCAAAATGTCGAAAATTTCATCACACAACTCAGGGGCAACTTTTCTGCACTTTACAAGGTCAAGGTGCTCGAGCAGGTATCTTGAGTTCGGACTGAGCCCCTTCTCTCCAATTTCAGAAATACTTGTACGAACAATACTTACCAAAGATGATACGTTTTCTCCAGACATTTTGATCATGATATCCAGTTTATCTAACGATGCACCAGAAAAATCGTCAAGGTAATGAAGAACAAAACCCGTAGCTAAGTTTGCATAATGACGATGAGAAATGTTTAAAAACTTCTGAAGAGCTATTTCTTGAAGCTGTAAATCTTTTATAGCCACATTAGCATGCAACGCTTCGTCTATCATCCAACTCATTAATGGGTATAAATAACTATCGAAGTCATCATGTGACTCCAATACCCAATCATCAATGATGTCATCATAGAAAGTCATACATTTTCGTGTAATCCATTCAACCTTGAACACTGTTGATATCTTGTTCAACTCACGGAAATTCTCCTTATTAAACTCAATTCTACCACTGTACAATGAACTGAGGAATACTCTTACAATGTCAGGACTAAAATCATCTGCATCAACAGTGGTAAGTCCTAGGTTGAAAAACATGTTCTGAAAGACTGGGCTGTGGAGCCCAAGTATCATAGAGTTTGCCTTCATCTTCTGATTGTCCATTAGGTTAATCTCAATGTTTCCATGAACAGGACAGTCCAGATTTTCAATACCAAAATCTGCTGGTAAATCTATCTTTGAAGCCACCATCCTGGGACAAGAAACTTTAATTACTGTTAGCTTTGACTGATTTGTTGTCATATTATTATTTAACTGATTGAGTTTAAGAAACATTATAGACTTAACAATCAGTATTCCATTCCTTATTGTTCTAAGAAATCACAATTTTACCAGAAAGATATATTACAAATTAAATTTATTACAAGAAATATGATTATTATTCTAAGTATTCACAGTATTAAAACATTATTCACAAGTATCAAAAATAGGGGGGGGGGGGGGGGGGGGGGGGGGGGGGCCAACCATATTAAAGTATATTAAAATGTAGGATTTTTCCCGATTTTGACCCGGGGATATACTTTAATATACTTTAATATACCTACAATATACTTTAATATATCCCTATCTCCTTGGAGGCCTACATCAAAAATTGTTGCCCAAAATAAGCTTGAAATGCAATTCTTAATCGATTCCAAAAAGTTCTTGAAAAAAATATTGAAAACTGATGGAGTTATTTCAATTTTAATGAAGTCATTTTGGCTAGTATTCCGAACCGAGATATTATGTGCAATTTTCCCAATTTTGTTCATGGAGGTCTTTTTACTTAGTATCCACTATATTCAACAAACACTGAGTTATATCTTTCACATAGAGTTAGTCTCATTAAAAAATATTGAAATTTTATCGAATTTGGGCAAAAGCGAATTTGGGCAAAAGCGTATGCCCAAATATGGGCATATTTTTTAAAGCTCATAGCTCAGCCAATTTTTGACCAATCTGGATGGAAATTCATGTACTAGTCATAAAACAGGCTTATCTTGCGAATCTGAGTGAAAAATATAGTTCATCATGTAAATCTTAACGAAGAATATAAATCTTCTAATTGTAGGTATATTAAAGTATATTAAAATGTAGGATTTTTTCCGATTTTGACCCGGGGATATACTTTAATATACTTTAATATGGTTGCCCCCCCCCCCCCCCCCCAAAATAATAAATAATTCGTTTATTTGTCAGTTGGCTATCTACAGCTATAATAAATAAATGGTTCACGTTTGAGTATAATAAAAATGGTCAGAGCAGAATCGGCCTGGTGAATATTTTCATTATCTGAGCATCCGGAACAAGTTTATAAAAATCAGTCCTTGCAACTCGTTTCTCGGGGAACCTAGCGAGAGCTCTCCGAGCCAAAACCTGGTGATACAAATTTTGTCATCAAATACCGGGCAAAATCATTAACCATACAATGATTGATTAAGCGTGTATCATTTTATTATGAGAACAAGTTTCGGATATATTAACTCCAAAAATCGTTTGCATCTTTTCTAAGATAGATATAAAGATAGAATAATTAAACTCACGAACATCTGACGATTGTTTCATAATAATAATATGTACTCTACTAATTAGGACAGGTTTTAGTTAACCAGATACAAAAGCTAACTGTTGATATAATGGTATCTAACCTGATGTTTTGACAGAGGTAGAGCTGGCAGTAAATATCGTAACACTCCCACTAAATCTAACTGTGCTATGTAACCGTCTTCATCTATATCATATAACTTCCAGGCAAAGTCTCTCTGAAAAAGAAGTGAGATATTGTACAAGAGTGCCAATAAGAGATGTGGCAGAGCTATAATACTAGAGAAAATAGAACTTTAATTCATTACAATTTACATGAGGGTGTTACCATAAATGTTAAAAAAGGAGAACAGTTAAAGCGGTAGCGGATAACCTGCTCGTTTTCAGAATGCAAACCTTGTTCTCTATCAGCTGAGAAGGATGGAGGGTATCAAGCAAGTATATTATCTGTTCAATCGTTATTTCCTCAGACAAATCCTCTTTCCTTGCTTGATCTGAGAGTTATTACCAGATTACTACGTGTCACGTGACAGTTATTGGTGGTGAGAGAAGTCCTTGACCACTCTCAATTTCAAATGATGAGTATTTGAAAGATCAGTGCATTTAGCAAAAAGTTACCAGTTATCAATTTGACTTGCCAAACATAAAATTTGCAAAATAAAAGGATCACGTTTAAATACCTCTTAACCAAAGGAGAATGTGAGGTAGAATTGGCATTGGAAGAAGTTTGGCCAGTATCCCCTCTAACCCACTTTCACCGTTTATAGCAGTTATTCTTTTCACCTCTAATTCATCAAACACAGTATCCTCGAATAGATCATGAATATCTGCTGTGCCTGGAGCTTGTGCAGAGGCACCATTGCCCATTAGCGAGGAGGAATCTCAAACCAACACTTGAGTCACATATCTATGTTGTGTTAGTTTTATGATTGTTTTGTTGGGTAACGAATTTTGAATCTGAAATAATCGTTTTCCCTGCACTTGAAGAATGATTTTGAAGACATAAAAAGATAAAAGTAAGACAGCTCGTAAATACGTAATCAAAATATAAGACAAAAATCATAAAACTTAAGAAAACAGCTTAAATTATCTATTATACAGCCGTTGCATGGCCTTAGCTTCACCCCCAATAAATCGAAAAGTAGAGAATAGACCTATAATAACTTAATGATGAATAAAATTACAGCCTAATTAAAACTAAGGATCCTCGTCCTCACTATCACTATCATCTTCTCCAGGTTCTATCATACCCAACCTGGACACGGATCTAATAGGCTGCTCAGTGATAACACACGTCTTATTGGGACCACATAAAACCTCTCTAACTTTGGGTTTAAGTCCTTCCAACAACTCTGGCTCAACAATATCTTCATCATTTACAGATATAAGTTTACTGTGCTGACCTCGGCCCCACCTCACTGCACCACCTTCAGAAGTAATCCCTGCTGCATGGTCTAAACTAGCTGATATAGATTCTAACTTATGAGATGTTGGTACAAGTGTTGGTACAGACACTGTCTCGTCAGCATGAAGTCCCGTTCCAGGACCATACCCGCAGCTATAAACTTGTCCTGAAGTTGACAGGAAGAGGGAGAAGCTTCCTCCAGCAGCAACCTCTGTGATTGGTTCAGGAAGCTCTATCTCACACGGTTCCAAGATCTGCATCTCCGATGAGGGTGATATCTGGTTGTATTCGTTATTTCCCCAGCCAAAGACCTTACCGTTGTTACACAGTACAAGTGTACTGTCCGCACTGGAGCTGATTTTAGTAACGGGATGTGGTATATTGACCTCAGTGAACGAGTCCAGGGTTTGAGTGGAGCCACATCCTGTCTGTCCGTCAGCTGCCCAGCCACAAGAGAGGACACACCCATCACACGTGACAAGGAATGAGTTGTCCAGTCCAGTTGCTAAATGTTTAATTCCTGCAAGTTTTTTATCAGGTTAGGGACTGGGAAATCACAACAAATATCATAACAAATATCATAACAAATAATATCACAACAAATAATATCACACCAAATATCATAATGATACATTAATTAATGAATGAAATAATCCACTTTTTAATGAAACAAAATATATAACATGGTGACTGGTGACACACACACATTTTATTGTACCCATTGTAATAAAGTACCATAAGTATTTGATAGTAAAGTGACTAACCTTTGAGACTGAAGTGAGTGAAGGGACATGATGATGTAGTCCTAGAAAACCCAAGCTGCCCCATGTTATTACTACCCCATCCAAACAAAACCCCCGATTCAGTGAGCCCTAGTGTGTGTGCCCTGCCACTTCTTAACTGAGTCACAGGTTCTTCAACTCGCCACGTCTTTTTGTCAAACAAATGATTCTCTGAAGGCTGACCCAGTTGTAACGTCCTATTTACACCGTAAGCAGATATAACTTGCTTCTTATGTTCTTCATAAGATCCGACTATAAAACCGTTTCCAATAGCTACTTTCTGAACAACGCCACCTCGGAACAGAGGGTACACAACCGGTACAGGTCTGGATATCTCACATGAGGGTGTGATGTAAGCATAGCCACCCCGAGAGGGTGGGGACTCTAGTCCAGCTTTTGACGTTTTCAGTCTCGAGAATCTGGTGACAATAAGGCGCACTTGTTGCATTGTCATGACCTGTAAAAGTAAGATACAGTAATACCGGCATGTTTAAAATACCGCAAGATATAAAATTGTAACGAACTTGTACTTATTAAAGAGTTCTGCTTGAATATGATCCAGAGTACACTTGAGTGTAAGGTGTTTTGCGTTATATTCCATATTTGCTTTTGGAATTTTCGTAACTTAATCAACCTAAATCGAGTTCAGTGCAGCACAAACCGTCTCTTTAAATCAACTCTGGTTTTATAAACAGCTGACTCACATACATTTATTTACCGATAAATATTACTTTATTTATTTATTTTCTTTATTTAAAGGTTGACACAATGGAACAGACGGAATTCATAGTGTGATGACGTGTACTATTAGAAAACTGTACTAAATGGTGTTTGCATAAACATTTTTTAGCGTACTACGATGATTTACGAAGATTAATTATTAATTTTATCATACACTGTAAGTGAATTATCTTTTCTGAGACGGAATAATGTATAGACTTATAGAATTTCACTTACCAATTGAAACGAAAAATTGTTAATTACTAGAATATCATTTGAATGTAGCTGAAAATGGCATACAAAATAAATATAATATGAAGTATCTTGCACAAATTGGATCTTGTTATATTTATCAAATGAAAGGTATCATAATTAGTTCTACTAAATTTATATACCTCAAACTGTAATGTTAGACTTCAAAATAGATTAAAATTCGACATGATGCAAAAATTACGAGGTTAACTGTAATTGAAATTAATGTAAGTTCTGCAAAATAGATTATAATTCGACATTCAATAGACAAATTATAAGTTTAAATGTGTTTAAAATTAATGCAACTGTTTATTTATAATCATCATATCAACAAAAGTTCGATATCAGTTAAAAAATGAATATTAAAATATCAATTTAAGGATTGAAAATTGTATACATTTAAAATTAATAACTTAATAATAATAATAAATTGAAGTTTTAATAACACCACTATTAAGATGAAACTTATACTTAGGAGTGTTTAATCTAGTCATCCCAGAAAAATACTTGAACAAATTATAAGGACTGGTAACGTATGCTTGAAAATAAATCCTTAATCCTAATGCCAGAAATTGATACTTAAGAAATTCAAACTTAGAGTTAGAGATAAAATATGGAGCAATGAGTTTCAATGAGTGACCATGATGTGTGTACCTAAACAATAAACATGTCTTCCAGATACGTTGCTGCCATTCCTAACAATGCCTTGTGAGATACAGGGGGGAAGGGGGGGGGGGGGGCAAAAGTCAGTGTACAGGTGTACATACTTTGAGTCTTATTATACCACCGCCGTGTTTTATATTTGTTACTTTGCAGATGGTATACTGCAACTACTCATTCGAGGATTCCATCGCCAAAATTTGAAAATTCGATTTTTAGGGACCACACCCAATCAACATTGAATTGCTTATACTCGTGTTTGTGAACACTGAACATGTTAGAGAGTCAGAGTAGTCGCTCTATTACCGAGATGACGGGAACGACCCTCAGTAACACTTAATTGATACTCAATTGATACTCAATTGATACTCAATTGATACTCAATTGATACTTAATTGATTGGGACAGTGGTGTCGACTAGTGAGTAGACTGTCTCGTCTAGAGACAAAGGAGTGCCTCATTGTCTTAATTACTCCAAAATTAAGCATTATAGGATTCTTTATGATCGTTCATTAATTATACCTTAAGGAAGGTCTGTACGAAGTGTCATGAGTATCTCGGAATTTGCGGAATTTACGGGTTGGAAGCTGAAATTGTGTGGACAAATGACTGGACTATTCAGTATTAATATTATGTATTGATATTTTTGCATTGTGCCACGAAAATAAATGTTGGTTTAAATAATTATTGTTTCATTAAATGATCCTAAATCTATATCATAAGTCGGAATTTTACATTTCTAAAATCTATTGTGATAGCATAAGTAAGCGGGATCAATGTTCCAATGTATATTATATCGCTTATTTCTTACCGTTGCATTGTTGGTTCTTTTGCAATAGTCTAAACGTGACTGTTAGCGCTATTGTTGTAGTAAACTCTAGCTGGCGCCAGCTAGCCATTGCGTTAGACTATCTCAAAATAACTATTCTTAAGATAGCTCAGGCTATTAGGGATGAACAGCTTTATTGTGTCCAGATATTTCAATCAAGTCTTTTGATATTTTCTTTTGAAACAACATTTTGGATTTTTTTTGTTTAGTTTAAAACTAAGATAACATGAAAATCTATTACATCTACTTGAGAGTATCATGAAAATGAAGTTAAATGCAATCAACAAGAAATTTTACAGATCACTCAAACCTCTATCAACTTTACAAATCCTTCACAATAAACTTTACATTGTACATTTCCATGATAAGCGTTTGTACATGTCAGAAACTGCACATTGTCAGGGTCGTTATGAGGAGGTTAACAGTGCTGCTGGTGATATTGCCGGTTATTATCAGCAAAATTAACGAACTCCTCTCTGAACCTTTGATCAGAGAGGATGGGGATTTTATAATTGTCGGAATATTTAACTTCGGAATACTGTAAGTTAACATGTATGAGAGGAGTGTGTTTTGAATCATTAACTATTTGGTAAAAAACGACTGTTCAAAGATGAGAGCCTATTTGGAAAGTTTAACTATTCATTAGTAACTTCAGTGGTGCACTTTGATACCAATTAAATATCCGGTAACAGTTCATCCCACAGGAATCAGGAAACATTAGAATGCACACTAATCAATTCCTCCGTCTACGGGCTGGAGAAAGCGCTTGTTTTTCAAGACTTGATGAAGGACTTAAAGGACGATGGTTACTCTATCGGCTATGAGATATATTCAGGGTTTGCTTATTATACTATTATTACTAATAACTTAATAAATACTATTATCTTACTATATATAAAGCGAGACGATATATTATATGGATCCGTACCATTTTACTGACACCACGGCATCAACTTTAACGCGACTTTCCGCAAAAACCGTAAAAGATATAAAACTGAAACTTTTTTGACTGGGTCAATTATGCTTTAATGGCCTCTAAATCAGCGTGAAAAAAATAAAAAATTGGCCAAGAAATAGGAGTTTAAGAGCCCAAAATTTTGACCCCCAAGTGGTGTCATAAACGCGAATTAAATAGGTAATAATTATTTTAGTCTCTTGAGTCTTGACACAATTTTAGGGTTATACGGGTTCCTGCTATTTACTAACAAATTATAAACAATTACAAATCCCGTGTTTCCTCCACTTGCTATGGAAAAGGGAAAAGGGCCCATAGTTCAATATGATTTGAAAAACAGATGCAAAACGGATTTGAAATGGCGGAGATATCAAGGTTGGCAGTAAAATCCATACGGGATAGGATAGGATGAGGGTTTGCAGAGATAGGATAGGATGAGGGTTTGCAGTGGTATCCACTCTATTGGTGCGAGTTATTGTATTCAAAATGCTCATCAAATGATCATTCCAGTAATTGAGCTTGAACAGAATTAGAAGGAAAAATATGACGTCCTGAAGCCCAAAATTGAACCATATTACTTTCCTAGAGCAGACATTACGGAGTAATATCATGAAATAAATGGCTGAAACCGCAAGGATTATGGTACACCCTTTCTTATAGCCCCATGCTTTTTTCTAAAGATCCTGATTATTTATTTGGAATTTCAGCTAATTTATATTCAGATGTGACACTCAGTACATAGCCCGGCAGATCGGAAGCAAGGTTTCATTGAACAATAAAGTGGTTGGCGTTATTGCTTCGGATGCGACTAGTGGAGCTCTGTCATCTATAGGACCTCCAACTTCCTTCTTCATTCCCACTATTGGTTACATTTACTCGGAGGATGCTTTCCTTGACAAGGTACCTAAAATAGTAACCAATTCAACCTGAAATTCTGAGGGTTTCTATGATTGGCTCATCATGAAGGCGTTTTGCCGGTGTGGTGAGTCCAGGAGTCCCATCCTCAGCGCCTCCCATCGGCACCACCCGGCCGACACGACGTTTGAGAACATATCAACTTGCCTCTAGGCATTTCATCCTTAAATATATAATAAGGAAACAAATATAGTCCCTTCATTTCAGGAACAATACCCTACATATTTATCTCTGATTGAGACAGAAGAGATGGAGGCGATGAGTATGATAAACCTCCTGAAGTTTCTAAACGCTCAATATGTTGATATTTGGTTCCACCCTCACTCTGAAACTGCAGCTCGTTATGTTCACGAGCGATATGTTTTGAAGGTAACAATTAATAAAAAATTAATAAAAGCCTTTCACAATTCACGATCAAAACTGATTTTTTGGCATAATTTTCTTCCTTATGTGGCCTGTTAGTCAAATCTGCCTCATATTTCATCACTTGAATGGCTTCCAAAGGGCAGCTACTAAATTTTCAACAGTTTTTGGAGAATGCTGGAAACAATTTTATAAAACTGATTAAATTGCACGACTGTACGTATAGGACAAAATATATTCTTTCAGAAAGGAGGGGGGAGATTAACAATTTTTAACGAGATGCGCATCTTTGAGGAGTACGACGCAAATAACAAAGGTTAATTTTACCAAAAGATTCAATTCCGCAAGATCAAAATTCGTGAATATCAGTTCTTTTTACAATATTATCATTATAATAAATGGATTAGAATATGATGCGAAATAGCTCATTAGAAATATAGACACATATTATATGAATTTCAGTGCCTCCAGCTCCAATACAACTGCTCCTTTTGAACGGAAACGAGAGACAAATTCTTCCATTCCTCAGCGAGACAATCAACAGACGAAAATGGAGGCACAAGACCTACATATTCGGCTTCACTGTGTCACGGGACAGGTATCGGAACAGTCAAAAGAACATTTTGGAAAAGGAGTTGGATATAGAACACGAGATCTTTATCTACTTAAGATCAGAGGTACAGAATATGGATCTAGATAAGCTGAAAGCTAAGGGAGGTTTACTGTACGACCGTGCTAAAGCCGCTGATGACAAGCTCTCAAAAGACTACAAACATATCAGGAATTGCACTTTCGATGATCCAGTTGGGGATCTAACAATAGATTGTCAGAACAAAAGACCGCTCACTAGCTGGATGGGATTTGTAGCTACTGCAACTTTGCTTTTAAAAAGCCACTTGGAGAAGCTATTGATTGGTTTAGAAGAAGGGATAGGAATCTACGAGCTCAGGGAAAAACTGTTTGAAAGTATTGAATCGGAGGCACATAATATGCAGATGTACGGACAATCTGTGGAAAATATCAAATTTGTGAACAGCACACTGTCAAAGGGATATGAAGTTATAGAGTTTCGAAGGGAGAACAGCAACAGCACTGAAATCATGCGAGGGAGGGTGTCATTCGACCAGTCTGAAAAGGATCTTTCAGCAGCACTGGATGAAACTTTGAGAGATCATGTTAATGAAATAGGAGGATCTGATCCCTGCTCTCTGGACTGTCCAGCAGGAAGTCAGACGTACCTCTTATCCCACTCTCATGGTCTTTCCAAATGCTGGAGATGTCAATGGTGCGCCGAAAACTGTATATCCTCTCGTGTTAACTCTATTAACTGTGTGTATTGTAAAGAAGACGAGCTTTCAGTGAGGAATAATACCCTATGTGCACCTGTCCCACCGAACTTCATCTCCATTACCTCTCCAGAGTTTATTGTAGGCATATCTCTAGGTGCTACAGCTGGACTTGTCTGGTTCCGGGCAAAAGACCAGGCAGCTTCAGGGAATTCTGTCTAGTGGGGCCTGGTGGTTCTGGCGGATGGTCCCCGGTGCGGGTCTGCTGAGGCTGGGCGGGAGGGTTGAAACCAGGGTGACGATCAGGCTGAGAGGCGTGGTTGGTGGTCGAAACGGATGTGGTCTGCACTGAGAATCTTGCGACTAAAGTCGCTGGATAGCTCGTAAGGACGGCAGCCGGGTTGATAGCTGACGGCGTCTCGGAGGCCCTGGTCTCTCCCTGGTGGAAGTGCTCTTGCCCTGTATCGCATACCAGGCATGGGGAGCTGTCTGCCGTGGTACCGGCAACGCATGGTGGAAATCACTGATTAAAAGTACAGCGGCAGAGTCAATCCTGAGCAATAGAGCACCAAACATGACTCTGCCCATTGGCTCTGGAATTACTGCCCATGGCCCAACCCTATCCACTTTTGTTTCCACAAATAGAGGTTGGCAGTGGTGCTTTATCCAGAGCAGATGACCTTGCCGTGGTAAGGGGGCTTTACCGGCATCACAAGACCAGCCGAGACTAAGCTGTACTGTCCAACTGAGCAACACTGGACATAAGTTGCACGTGCCAAGCGATTTCCTTTACCTCATTTGATCCGTTCCCTCTTGAGCACTCATAGCCTTCATCCACAACCGAGCATATAGGGTTTTAGAAGTCTATGGTGTGAACTTCAAGGTCGGGCCCTTAACACCGATCATTAGCACCTTTTTCCCTTTCGTTTATTAGGCGGCATTTCACTACTGTCGTCGTAAGTATTACAACTATCTTTCTACGATACGCAGAAAGTGTTAAAACTCTCACTAACACACTCTCACTACAACACAGGGGCACCAATGATGGGCGCTGGAAGGATCCGGAATCGTGGGTGACTGATACAATTGCGCTGACTTCTCGGTTTAGCTGCAAGAATGTCGATCACCACCGAGACTGCGATCATCCAACATCCACTATGGCATCCTGCACTATTACTCCAACACTACATCACTTGTTTCTCAATTATGGGAGCGGGAAGGATCCGGAATCGTGTGTGACTGATACAATTGCGCAGATTATTCAGTCTAGCTGCAAGAATGTCAGTCACTACCGGGACTGTGATCATCCCACAACCACTACTACTCCAACATTACAACACTGGATTTCCAATGATTGGCGCTGGAAGGATCCGGAATCGTGCGTGACTGATACATTTGCGCAGACTTCTCAGTTTTGCTGCAGGAATGTCGGTCACCACCGGGACTGCGATCATCTAACACCCATTATGGCATCCTGCACTATTACTCCAACATTACATTACTGGATTACCAATATGGAAACTATATCACTATCTAACTATATTAATACTTATCAAGAACCTACCATAGCAAGAACAACAATAATGTCAAGCGATAAAGAGATGGATCCGCCTAAGATCAAGATAGGTGAGACATCTACTTCCGTATTGTGGCACAAATCTCCAGATTTGCGCGTAACATTTGACATTCTTGTGATTAAAGTACACACCCCAATGCGCTGGCACGCGCACTGTCACTACCACAGACCTTACAAGTTACCATCTCTCATTCCCTCAGTTTATCCTGACGTGGATGCGGATAGTATCACAGAATCGGAACTTAACCTTCTCCGCCTAAGCCCCGACCATCTCAGCGACTCTTACATCAATATACAAGCGGGAGACTTGGAGGAGCAACACTGTCGCTCTAGAGTGAACAGTGGTACCTCCGAGACTCTCCACACCACAATGAAAGGGCTGTCCGTGCTCAGTCCCTCCAGTAAGAGGGGAGACAGACGGGATTCGGCAAAATCGAGGCAGTCGGAGAAAAGGGATGCCTTGCTTAATGCTGCTAGAGCAGCAGCAAGCAGCAGCACCGATCACCGGCCGCAACCGATTACCACCCCCTCTCCTGCATCTCACCCAATTACGCCTGACAACTTGCCCTCAGCTTCAACTGGGGACAACTCCGCTCTTTCACCGAGCGCTAACACGGCTGGGCCCGGAAACCCGACCAAGACTGCCCCCGACGGAGTAAAATCCAATGGGCTTGTCGAGAGAGGGGGACCAAACCCAACGGTTACGCGTTCGAACAGCAACAGGAGGTCCAGGGGCGGCAGGGGCAGGGGTAAGAACAAGAGCAAGAACGGTGCTCCTGTCAGCTCGGACAACCCCCAACTACAACACCAACAACAACAACAACCACAACAACAACAACAACAACAGACACAACAACAAGACCGGCAGCCAGAGTTTGAGGACGGGGAGGATGAGGAGGAATTGCTTCCCACCCCCGAAGAGATATACAGGAAGGGTGATCCTGTGATCACCCTTCTTGCTGTCAAGGAAGGGGAGGGTAGTGATGCGAGCGATCTCATCGCCCGCCAACTTTTCCTCGTCCCACAGCCTCTGGTAATTACGTCGTTAGTACCGATACCTGGTGGATCGCGATTAGAGCTGGCGGACCTGGCGTCTGCGGAGGTGGTAACAGCGTGCCTTGAAAAGGCAGGCTGGACAGTCACCTCCCAGGACGTTTGGAGCCGGTACGCCTTTTACGTGCCAAATCAGTTATCGGGGAAGGGACCTAGTGATGTTGGTCTTGACCCTCATACTATAGTACGGGGACTAATGCTGAGGAACGTAGCGCATGGTCTACCATGCAGCTCTCTGAGGCACGTGTCCAATACCTGGGAGACTGTGGAAGTTCAGCAACAGGAAGGCGGGGGTTTGTCGGTTGGGTCCAGGCAGCGGCAGCGGATCTGGGTGGAGGTCTCACCTGAGGGAGAGACCTTCCTCAAGGAACATAGTTTCCTACTAGAAACGCTGGTCGCTGCTGTACGCCTCAGGCCGGCCCCCAGACACAGTGCCCGAACCAAAAGGTCCTAGTACTGGTCCGGTGAGGGAAACTGCTGATGCTGAACTCCACGTCTCCAACACCAACACTAATGCAAACCCCACCACCCCCACCACCAATACTATTCCAACCGATACCACCCCCACAAACAACAATAACATACAACGACATAAGACACGCAGAGGTGGAAGGGGCAAGAAGACCACCTCAAAAACTACAGCCAAAACAGGTAAAACTCATTTTGAACATTACTCTGTTACCCAAATCAACCTCAAACGCAAGTACAACGCCTGGAAAACCCTGCTAGTGAACACTCACGGCAGGAAAAATCCTATTATACTTGCTACGGAACCATACACAAACAACAAGAACCATATCCCAACTATAAGCAAGGACCTAACTGAGTATTATTATAAGGCCGGGGACATTAGGCCACGTGCCGCCGTAGTAATACACAAAAACCTAGCCGTCAAAAGCTGGGAACTGCTGCAATTTACAACCCCGGACCAGGTAGCCATTAAGATCCAACTAAGCTCAACAGAAGTAATTCTGGCAGCTTCGTACATGGATATTAATGGCCCTGCTCCATCCCACGAGACAACACCTTTAGCCAAGTATGCTATTGATAACAACATACCGCTTATCATAGGGTCTGACACCAACTCCCAACACACTCTCTGGGGTAATAGGATGTGCAATAGTAGGGGGGAGGATCTCCTAGATTTCCTCTCGTCACTAGGGCTCGCCTGTTCCAACAGAGGGTCAACACCCACATTTCTCAACTCACGCGGTCATAATTCCATTATTGATCTCACCATAACTAACCAAAAGGGGGCGGAGCTGATCAGCAACTGGCACGTTAGCGATCTTTACTCTAACTCAGACCACAGATATATTATGTTTGATATAACATCCGGCCCCAAAAAAGAACCACGTCAAATACGACTAGTCAAGCACACTGACTGGGCGAAATTTGACGAGATTCTACAGAACAACAACGACCTCCACAGTAACGGCATTATCACACCCCAAGAAATCGACCTAAAGGTCAACACCTTAAACTCTGCTCTCAGGACAGCCTTCGAGGAGGCATGTCCTATAACTTACATCTCGAGTGCGGTCCGCAAACCTCCCTGGCTAACTCGAGAAGTCGAGGAAGCTCAGAGGGGAATAAGACGCAAACTCATTACAGCCCGCAGAAAGAAAACTGACGCTTCGTGGCTTGCTCTCCGAGAAAGCAACAAGCAATACAACAAGATCCTGTCAAACTCCCAGCGCAATGCGTGGCGGAACTTTTGCAGAGACACAGAATCGGTCAAAGAATCTGGAAGGATGAGCAAGATTCTGAAAACCTGTACTGACACCAACAACAAACTAGAAGCCATTTATAAACCCAACGGAGAACTCACCAAAAACGCAGAGGAGACACTGGAGGTCATGACTCAAACCCACTTCAGGGAGAGTGTTACTGATCCGCCAGTCCCGCCCCTCGGCCCAATACCCATCTCCTCAGACTTACTAGACAAAATCTACAGCCCTGAAAGAATCGAGAAGGCCCTCATGTCTTTCGATCCTTTAAAGGCTGCAGGACCGGACACCCTGAAACCGATCATCTTCCAGAAAGCCTGGAACCATATCAAAGATATAACACAAAACATCATGACAAATAATCACAAAACACAACACATCCCTACTTTGTGGAGGGATTCCATCGGAATCTTCCTCCCCAAACCCGGCAAAACCGACTACAACAAGGCTAAGTCTTTTCGCACAATCACTCTCTCACCTGTGATGCTAAAATTACAGGAGAAAGTGATTCTTTGGCACATGCAACACGACCTCAACATAGCAAATGACATAAACAAACGTCAATTCGGCTTTAGGAAGGGCTGCTCAACAGAAGCGGCTCTTCATAAAGTTACCCACACCATTGAGCGCAGAATAGCTAAGAAGGGATATGTCCTAGGAGTTTTTCTTGACATAGAGGGCGCCTTCGACAACGTCTCGTTCAAAGCTATTTCTGATGCAGTCAGGGCCACGAAAGTGGACCTAGCTACAGCGCAATGGATCATCAACATGGTCACTAATCGCTTTATCAATCTAAGTCATAAGGATAAGTCGAGAAGGGTACAGATCAGGAGAGGCTGCCCACAGGGAGGCATCCTTTCTCCTTTTCTATGGAACCTGGTAGTCGACGATCTCCTCTCCTTTACTGCGAAGGACATACCGGGTTACCTGCAAGCCTTCGCAGATGACCTGGCTTCACTAGCAGAAGGAAATGACCTGGACATCATCTGGAACCGCACATGCAAAACCATCAATACGATAGAAAAATGGTGCCAAACCAAGGATCTATCTATCAGCGCACTCAAGACTCAGATAGTCATGTTTACCTGGAATACTAAGTGGACTTTGAGACCAATAAAAGTTGGCAACAACATTATAGGTCTCTCGAAGTCGGCTAAATTCCTAGGTGTGACATTAGACAGCAAACTCAATTACAATGAACATATCATCAACATCACCAAAAAAGCCACGGCATCCCTCATGCAATGTCGAAGAGCTGTCGGCCCCACATGGGGTATGAGCCCTAAAACTTGTAAATGGATGTTCACAGCGGTCATTCGACCCATTCTGTCCTACTGCTGTAGTATATGGATCAGGGCAATTGACACGGACTACAATGCGAGGAAGCTCAAACGTGTGCAGGCATTGGCACTGAGAATGATGTCTGGTGCCATGCCAAGTACACCCTTCCTCGCATTGAATCACCTTACTGACACCCCAGACACCATACTATTCCTGAGGGGCGAAGCAGCGAAGGGAGCAGCAAGGCTTCAAGCCTACGGCAGCCTCACTCTTGAAACTATCGCCCACAGGAAGGGAACTATCAAAAACCACACCACAATCAACAAACAATTCATGGAGGATCTCAACATACCACCTAGAGCCACAAGAGACCTCACAGCACCAACCATGATGCTGGGACGGCACTTCACCGTCACCACTCCTGGAACTAACAACACTGAATACAGAACCGCACTCCAACACACCATCGACAACATTACCAGTGAAACGATCACCTGCTACACAGACGGGTCTCTATCAGACTCCGGAAGTGGGGCTGGGTACATCATCACGACTGACAACAACAACACCATCCTGGAAGAGAGATCATTCAAGCTCCCTGATTATTGCACTGTCTACCAGACGGAGCTTACTGCAATCATTGAAGCCTGCAAGTATCTCTCATCCTACACCAATTCACACATCATTATATGGTCTGATAGTCTCTCCTCCATACAAGCTATTTCCTCGCTTTCAACGAGGAGCAGAACTACTAGAGACTGTTATGACACCCTTAACGCACTCGGATCGAACAACACTCTAGAGATCCGATGGATCGCAGCCCATATTGGGTTGTGGGGAAATGAAAAAGCGGATGAGCTGGCCAAGCTTGGCACGACCAGCGAACACGTTTTGAAATGCCCAATCCCTCAATCTTACATCAAACGACAAATCAACAACAAAGTCCACAGACTGAATCAGGATATCTGGTTAACGGATGGTCCTAGACACACCAAACTAACACTTGGCCAAAAGCACACCAAAATAATCAATAATATAAACACGTCACTCATCAACAATAGACAAGACTATAGAACCGCAGTCCACCTAATCACGGGCCACTGTGGCTTAAACAAACACCTTCACACCATCCGCAAATCTAGCACCAGTGCTTGTCCTATGTGCGGTGACGGAGAGGAAACTGTCTCACACTTTCTTGGACAGTGCCCAGCTATTGCCCAACTAAGAGGTCAATACTTTCGGGACTACTACCTCTCGGTCAACGACATATTCGACAACCACCACATTACCACAATCGTCAACTTCACAAACCGCACCAAACGCTTAATAGTACCAGAAGAACTGGATCAGACTGGCGTAACTTAGCGCATTAACACATCACATTTGCAGCCTTGCCTAACTGATCTATAAACTCATCTGGTACCAAAGCGCGGTATTCCCATTCAGATCATTACCACCACCGTCCTCCACAATTCACACTGTTGTCTCCTATAAACCCCCCCTCATCCCAGAGGTAGGCAAAGCATCTTAATGCTATCCTCTAGTGGGCTTTCTATGCCCAGCCTCTCTTAAAAAAAAAAAAAAAAAAAAAAAAAAAAAAAAAAAAAGCTGGAGCAATAAAGATTGCCACAGCCATGTTTATATTTGTTCACAGAAACAGACCTGTCATAAAAGCTTCTGATCCGGTGTTTTGCTACTTATTCCTCTCTTCACTGGTTCTGGGAGATCTCCTGACAGTGCTCGCTCTTTTTGAGCCTTCCACCCTTGCTTGCAACACAGAATATCACGTCTGTGCTCTATTTGTGTGCTCTATCTGCTCCAATCTCTTCTATCGCTCCCTCAAAATTTACAAGATCTTCATGGCTGCTGAAAACTTCCAGCGCAGACCACAACTATTCAAGTTTCTGACACGAAAAGCACAACTTACCATCCTTTTGATTGTGCTAGGGTCAACAGCTGTCCTTACTCATTTCTCTATCATGAGCAAGGGGTGGATTTACGCTAAAGTAATTGTTGCTCATAGGAGTTTCAACAAAGTTTGTACATCCTCCAATCTCATAGCCACCTGCTACCCGTTCATCCTCACCTGTCTTCTGCTAGTTGGTACTCTATTCCTCGCCTACAAGATGCGGCTATTTCCTCATAACTTCAAGGAGACCACCACCATCTTCACAACCAGTCTGATGATTATGGTGATATGCCTCATTTTCCTGAGCGGCTACTCCATCTCTGAACCCCCTATCAAGTCCCTGTTGAGAGCTATCATCTACTTCTGCATCTCACAAATCTTTCTCGTATGTCTCTTTCTGCCTAAAATAGTGGTCCTGCTGAAGAACGAAGATTTGGTAGATGCAGCCAGAAAGCAGAGTAGTTGCACTACTAGTAATGCGACAGTGGTAACCGCTGCAAAGATTGTCAAGACTACTTAATCCATACTAAGTCCATCAATCTGCGATATTCGAGGCATCTTTATTCCTAGACAGAAGGGTCAGGATTGGTTGTCCATTCCTCGAATAGATTAATGTATACTGAACAAAAGTAACTGAGCAAATTGACAGATTGATATCATTGACCAGTCGATTGAACAGCCAACTCATTCTGAACAAGAAACAAGATGGCTTGGCCATATAATAACTTATTTGTGTATATTTTGAATATTCTTGCTCCGATAGTCGATACCCTGTATTAGTTTCGCACTTTAGGAACAGAAATTTGGAAAAAAAAACTTCCTTTTTATAAATATTATTGTAAATTTGTATGTATATTGTAGGTGAGTGGCCCACCATGTTCTCGAGGTCAAGGAGATGGTTCCTTAAGATTACATTTGATTCTAGGATATGACATGTTCTCGAGGTCAAGGAGTTGGTTCCTTAAGATTCCATTTGATTCTAGGATATGACATGTTCTCGAGGTCAAGGAGATGGTTCCTTAAGATTACATTTGATTCTAGGATATGACATGTTCTCGAGGTCAAGGAGATGGTTCCTCAAGATTTCATTTGATTCTAGGATATGACATGTTCTCGAGGTCAAGGAGATGGTTCCTCAAGATTACATTTGATTCTAGGATATGACATGTTCTCGAGGTCAAGGAGATGGTTCCTTAAGATTACATTTGATTCTAGGATATGACATGTTCTCGAGGTCAAGGAGATGGTTCCTTAAAATTACATTTGATTCTAGGATATGACATGTTCTCGAGGTCAAGGAGATGGTTCCTTAAGATTACATTTGATTCTAGGATATGACATGTTCTCGAGGTCAAGGAGATGGTTCCTCAAGATTACATTTGATTCTAGGATATGACATGTTCTCGAGGTCAAGGAGTTGGTTCCTTAAGATTCCATTTGATTCTAGGATATGACATGTTCTCGAGGTCAAGGAGATGGTTCCTTAAGATTACATTTGATTCTAGGATATGACATGTTCTCGAGGTCAAGGAGATGGTTCCTCAAGATTTCATTTGATTCTAGGATATGACATGTTCTCGAGGTCAAGGAGATGGTTCCTCAAGATTACATTTGATTCTAGGATATGACATGTTCTCGAGGTCAAGGAGATGGTTCCTTAAGATTACATTTGATTCTAGGATATGACATGTTCTCGAGGTCAAGGAGATGGTTCCTTAAGATTCCATTTGATTCTAGGATATGACATGTTCTCGAGGTCAAGGAGATGGTTCCTTAAGATTACATTCGATTTTAGGATATATGACAAGGAATACAATACAATACATGACATCTAGCCGAATGAACCTCGGTGCAAATTTTGTAATCATTAAATCACATAACCATTATATTACATATATATATAATGTAATTTATATGTCCGCTTTATGCTTTCAATTTTCGAATAAAATGTGTATCTTCACTATAAGTCTTGTTTGTTACAAAATACAGTACTTTTAGTTCAATTCGCTAAATTTTTCTAAAGATTGAACTTTCTTTTTGTGTTAATGACTAAATGACTGTTATCCCCCCCCCCCCCTGTTATCAACAAATTATTAATGGCCGTAAAGTAGACAGAATCTTATAAGATTCCATCTTAAATTAGGAACGAGAATAGATTTTGATCGTACAATGTAGGTACTTTTTGAAAATTGACTAAGGGCGTTTGAATTTAGAAAAATTCATTTTGATAACTCTCTTCCCCCCTCCCCCCACCCCAAACCATCTACTAACAGCAAACTCACCAGACTGTAAGGAAGCATTTCTAATTTCGTCTGCTATTTTTGCTTTCTTTTGTAGGCTAGACTCTTCTTTCTCTTCTTTCCCTTCTTTCCCTTCTTTATCTTCTTCATATTCTTTCCCTTCTTTCTCTTCTTTCTCTTCTTCCTCTTCTACCTTTTCTTCCCGGATCACTAACTCTTTTCTAACTCGACCAGGGGGCGATATCCCTGGACTGTTCCTTTCTTCAATTGTCTTTAACTCCGCATCCACTATAAATTAAGTATAAAAACAATAAACATCAAACTTCTGTACTGATTGTTCTATCGGGAATGTGTCAGTGTCAAGAAGTGCACATACCCGAATAAGGGAATGTGTCCGTGTCAAGAAGTGCACATACCCGAATAAGGGAATGTGCAGTGTCCGTGTCAAGAAGTGCACACACCCGAATAAGATCGAAGTCCTATCCACAGGATTATTAGTGCACAGTAAACTAGGTTAGCTGCTAGCTACGGAACCTGAAATAACATGTAACCTACCTCATCAACTGACTTGCAGTGTTGAGTGCACATAGGGGGGGGGGGGGGGGGGGGGCGGGGGGCCAACGTTTTGTAGATTAAAGGTAGATAAAAGTAGAATGTCATCCATTTTTTTGCGAATTCAACTATTTTAATTCCACAATCATTCATAAACAAGAATTTCGCCACGGTTACACCACGCACGATTAATTTTCCCTGCTTAAACCGTTAATATTTGTAACGAAACGTTAATTTTATCGATTAATAGAAATTAGATATTGGATTATTTTGTTGTTCAAAAGTTGCAATATTTTCATCGTAATTTGTCATTGCACTCGCAAATTTTGGGCTAATTTAATTTGAACGGCATCGTTTGACAATTGAAATTCGCGTTGGATACTGCAATTAACTAACACATGCCGAGCGTCGCGCGCAGCATAACAGACCCTTCCTATACTCATAATTATAGGGGAGTGGTCTATATTGCGAAGGAGCAGACTTTTGTTGACATCGCACTTCGCAGGACCGTCGGGGCCACCTCATAATATATCCAAACCCGATTACTTATTCCCTACGATCTTTTTGCCTTCGGCAAGAGCAGGGAACAAAATGAAGAGATTTCAGTTTGAACAACATTTGATGCTTCAAGTTCAACCAGTGGTTGTTAGCCAGTAAACCAGTGGTTGCCAGTAAAATGTACCTTAACCAGTGCCAGAGACTCTATTGTAACATATTACATATTGTTATATGTCAAGAAATCAGGAATATGATATGAAAGGATGCCGTGAAACGGATGTGAAACATGACGAAGTTATCAAGCAATTTGTTTATCTTGTTAACAAAATTAATTGGGTCATCAAAAATTACTTAATCACTATGTGATAGCTTGCTACGACACCTTAATTTGGCTCTCTGCACGATTCCCATAATTCGGAACTAGTGTCAATCCAATCACCTGATCACACGTAATGAATAAACTTGTTATGATTCATATCTCGGTCATCTGACTCTGAGAAGCTACAACTCCCTTTTTTTAGGGCAAATGTAATTTGAATGGCCAAACAAAATCCAATACTATTTAGCTCGACCCGATTATTCAAGTTATCAAATATTTGAAAAAATGAGTGTACTGACTTTTGGCCTCCCCTGTAGGAGTAATATTTAAGAAAACAATCCTATTCTTTACATCAAGCCAGTGAAGATTTATCAGGTCATCATCAAGATGTTTATGTTTAATATTTACCAGTAACAGCTTTTGCAGCAGCATGGAGCTGATGTAAAAGCTCCTTACCAATACCAAAGTATAAACAGTTAATCTAGACATTACACAATGAAATATATATTTCAGGTCCTGTAAAATATTCCTACACGTCTGTAAGGATTATGTGAAATGTGAATGTATGTATGACATTGCTAAGATGTAACATTTCGTCGACACCTATGTGTCTGTAATCGAGACAAAGACACAAATTCTTTTTCACAAACAGCACAATTAAAATTGTAGTTAGCCACTTTGTCCCGTTCATCAACATCATATTTTTTTTGGGATTTACCAGCCATATCAGAAGGGCCCTCACACGAATGAGAATCGTACTTGTTTCTCGACATAAATTTACAAAAGCATAGCTCACAGATAGTCTTTTTTGTGTTGGCGTGTTTTCTAAAGGTTTTAGACTTCCTATTACTTGAACAACTTATTTCTTTATCACAATTCTTGGGATCACTTTGTTTTTCTCGTTGTAGTTTGATAATATCAACCTGCGTTTTTATCTCCTCAGCTGATTTCAAAGTCCCATCTTTTTTGTAGTGCCTGACTTCATGGGCTCGCATTCCCGTTTTTTGAGTGAAAGTCAACTCACATATTCCACACTTGAATGGTTTTATGTCAAGGTGAATGCAGCGATGCCTCATCATTGTTGCTTTCTGGGAAAATGTTCTGTGACATATGTCACATTCAGTTTCTTGTGCCTTTTTATGGACAGTTTCTATGTGTCTATTTAGTCTGAATTGATCTATAAAGGATGATGTGTTTCCAGCAGCACAGAGGTCACATGTATATTTTTCTCTCAGAGGATCGAGATCCTGGTATGCATGTATCTTTTTCACATGGCCGTAAACATTTCTTTCACTTTCAAACGTTTTATCGCAGAAAGGACAGATTGTCAGTGAACGTTCGTGAAGTTGCTTCAAGTGCTGTTGCAAAGACGAGTTATTTGCAAATACTGCATTGCAAATGTCACAAACAATAGTCCTTATCCAATGCTTCATCCTGCAGTGTTTTATAAACCAACGTTTCATCGGAAATATGTTTTCACAAAAAGGGCATTTCCATTTAGTCATGTGATCTTCAAATTCATCAATGGAAAAGAAAGATTCATGACATTCAGGACATGTCAAATTAGAAAGATTGTAGTTGGGATGGCATTTCTTGAGGTGATTTAAGAGCTGAATTCGCCCTGCTGTACTGAAGATGCGTTTGCATACAGGACATCGTTTTACCTTTATATTCGAAAAAGGCACATCAGGTAGTGTTCTCGGAATAGTGCGACAAGAATTTAAATCGATACAAAATGGATATCCTAAGTTGTTTACTTTGTGCTCCTCAAGCTCTTCTTCAAGACAGAAATATCTATCACATCTTTCACATTTCAAGTTAAATTGCTCAACTGTGTGATCTAAGTGAATGTGCTTCAAGAAAGTGATCTATGTTTCAAATAACGTTGAGAACAAACTGAACAATCAAATATTTGTAGAGATACTCCTTTGCACTTGAAGGGGGAACTAGTCAGGCTTTTTCCGGGTTTGGTGTGATTGAGGAAGTCTTTTTCAAACAAAAAATTTTCCTCACAATACTTGCACTTCATGTAATCGAATTTGCCTAATTCCATAGGGTGCTCAATATCCTCAAAGATACAACCCTCGATATTTTTAAGAAGATGCTTCTTACATCTTTTTTCGGAGACAAATACAATTTCACAATATTCACATGACTTCATTGTTATGTTTTGAGGAAGCCTTGTTAACTGAGGCCGTTTAAAATTTTTGATACATAATCCATCAACCAAATGCTTTTCCAATTTCGTTTCATGGTAAAAGTAAGCAGAGCAATCCTGACACTGAATTTGATAATCCTTGATGTGAATTTCTTTATGCTTTTCCATATAATGCTTTATCAGATAATGAGTGTTATGATAGGTCGACTTATTAATTCGATTTCTTGTCACAGATTGAGTGCACCATTTGCAAATATATTTTTCCTCATATCGTTCATCCAACTTTGGAAATCTCTCATTGAACAATTCAGGAACGACAGAGACTATAAGATTAACAGGAACAAAGTTTGATTTGTTTTCGTTAGCAATGTTACGTCCTATTAGAGGTTCATCCTCAGGTTTACTTGAAGTAATATCGAACTCTATAGACCGTCCAACATCAGTAAGTCTGTTGTCAGAGAATAAAGACTGAATATCTTGGCGTGAACCATGACTGTTATCATCTCCTATACTGTCAATTTCTGGAATTAAACCATCTGATGGTGCAACAAGTGAAGTATCTTTGCTTTCATAACCCACGGTTAAAATTTGAGAACTATTGGTTTTACAGAAATGCCTGTTGGAGTTCTGAATAGCTATAGCGGCCGAGGAATCACCGTTTGAGTCCTTTGATATCTCATCTTTACAATCATCAAATTGTTTACCCTCAACCACATTTCCATCCATTGCTTACTTCTGGATATTACTTTCTTGAAGTTGAACTCATTCTGAAAAAATACTTGTGAGGATAATGAATATATAACACAATATCATGATTATCATTTCAATTACATCCCAGATTTTGAGAAGGCAAATTGCTGTATGTTTATTTTCAATAAGAATGATGCACACCGCACATACCAAGTTTTATTTTTTATTTCGAATGATAAAGCCATAAAGCAATAAAAACAAGACAGGCATACAAATTATACAAATTCAAAAACAAAATTTGCTACAATTTAAAAAATAAAATAAAAACAGTTTCATCCGAGCCAGACAATTTAGCACTATCTATATCTGGTCTGTATACATACAGTGTTGATATGATTTAGGGTGGTACTTTATTGAGGGTCCTTAATTTAGGATCAAGTCAACCTCTGAGCATCAATCTGCAATCATTGCGCGTATTTATTACCGATGGTCAATTAAGATATCAATTCTGAGATGTATTTCTCGACTTAAATTGAATACAAATATTTCCACATGAAAATTTATGATATATAGGGGGGGGGGGGGGGGGTGTCATGTCCGTCTATGTCCGCCTATGTCCTGTCCTTTTTGGATTCTATGAGACAACGGACGTGTTTTTTGGGACATAGGCGGACACGGACGGACATTGGCGGACTCGGACGGACATTGGCGGACTCGGACGGACATTGGCGGACTCGGACGGACATTGGCGGACCCGGACGGACATTGGCGGACTTGGATGGACATTGATGGACATTAGCGGACATTGGTGGACATTAGCGGACAAACATTTTGAGGACTGAAGAGTACTGAAGAGTACTGAAGAGTACTGAGGAGGATGGCTGAGAAGGATGGCTGAGGAGGATGGCTGAGGAGGATGACTGAGGAGGATGACTGAGGAGGATGACTGAGAGGGAGGAGAAGGACCAGGAAGACCTAGGAGGAGCACCCAGAAGGAGGACCTAGGAGGAGGAGGAGAACTGAGGAGGATGACTGAGGAGGAGGAGGACTCAGGAGGAGGACTGAGGAGGACTAAGAAGGAGGAGGACTAAGGAGGATGGCTGAGGAGGATGGCTGAGGAGGATGGCTGAGGAGGATGGCTGAGGAGGATGACTGAGAGGGAGGAGGAGGAGGAAGAGGACTGAGGAGGAGGAGGAGAAGGACTGAAGAGGAGGAGGAGGACCCAGGAGGAGGAGGACCCAGGAGGAGGAGGACTCAGGAGGAGGACTGAGGAGGACTAAGAAGGAGGAGGACTGAGGAGGATGGCTGAGGAGGATGGCTGAGGAGGATGGCTGAGGAGGATGACTGAGAGGGAGGAGGAGGAGGAAGAGGAGGAAGAGGACTGAGGAGGAGGAGGAGGAGAAGGACTGAGGAGGAGGAGGACCCAGGAGGAGGAGGACCCAGGAGGAGGAGGACCCAGGAGGAGGACCCAGGAAAAGGCCCCAGGAGGAGGAGGAGGACTGGGGAGGAGGAGAACTGTTGAGGACTGATGAGGAGGCATGAGGACGAGGAGGAGGAGTAGGAGGAGGACTGAGGAGGGGAGGAGGAAGAGGACTGGGGGGATCAGGAAGACCCAGGAGGACCCAGGAGGAGGAGGAGGAGGAGGACCCAGGAGGAGGAGGAGGACTGAGGAGGACTGAGGAGGAGGACTGACGATGACTGAGAAGGAGGAGGACTGAGGAGTACTGAGGAGGATGGCTGAGGAGGATGGCTGGGGAGGATGGCTGAGGAGGATGACTGAGGAGGATGACTGAGAGGGAGGAGGAGGAGGACTCAGAAGGAAGAGGAGGAGGACTCAAGAGGAGGACTCAGGAGGAGGACTTAGGAGAAATGAGAAGGAGGACTGAGGAGAACTGAGGAGGAGGACTGAATAGGAGGAGGAGAAGGAGGGGGACTGGGAGAGGACTGGGGAGGAGGAGGACTGATGAGAAGGATGAGGAGGAGGACCCAGGAGGAGGAGGACTGAGGACCGAGGAGGAAGAGGAGGAGGATGAAGAGGAGGAGGAGGACCCAGGAGGAGGAGGACTGAGGAGGAGGACTGAGGAGGACTGAGGAGGATGGCTGAGGAGGATGACTGAGAGGGAAGAGGAGGAGGAGGAGGAGGACTCAGGAGGAGGAGGAGGACTGAGGAGGACTGAGAAGGAGGAGGAGGAGGAGGAGGACTGAATAGGAGGAGGAGGAGGGGGACTGGGGGAGGACTGAGGAGGAGGATGGAGGACTGAGGAGAAGGATGAGGAGGAGGACTGAGGAGGACTGAGGAGGAAGAGGAGGAGGATGAAGAGGAGGACCCTGGAGGAGTACTCAGGAGGAGGAGGAGGACTGGGGAGGAGAAGGACTGTTGAGGACTGATGAGGAGGACTGAGGACGAGGAGGAGGAGTAGGAGGAGGACTGAGGAGGGGAGGAGCAAGAGGACTGAGGAAGATCAGGAAGACCCAGGGAGAGGAGGAGGAAGAGTAGGAGGAGGAAGCATCTAAATGTTATTTCCATTTTTGTCCGTTTCTGTCCGTTTTTGTCCGCTCTATTTTTTGTCCGTTTTGAAAATATAGGGTACCGAACGGACAAAAAACATGATCCCCCCTATAAAAGCAAAAATTGAACAATTTATTTAGCAATTTAAGTGTCCATTAATGTCCGCCTATGTCCGCCTATGTCCGCCTATGTCCGTCTATGTCCGCCTATGTCCGCCTATGTCCTGTCCTTTTTGGATTCTATGAGACAAGCGGACATAGACGGACGTGACACCCCCCCTATATATGAAGATGAACAAGTACGACTAGTTATTTTATGTAATACTGCTCGATTCATAGATCGAATTTTTAAATTTTATGTAAAGAAACCACCCTGAAAGTCTTAAAACCAAGCGAAAAATGAGTAACAACTGCTAGAATATTATTTGATTGTAGTTCAAAATGGCATACAAAATCAATTCATGTTGTAATATGCACAAAATCGGACCTCGTTATATTTGCTTTATTTATTAAATTATGATAGTTATCACAAATAGCTCTGGATCAAACTGTGATGTTGTTCTTCATGCAAAATAATTAAAAATTGGACATAATAAAAAAGTATGAGACTTAATATGATTTCAAGAAATTAATGTAAGTTCAGCAACATAGATCATATCTCCACATGATAGAAAACGGTTTATTTAAAATTATTTATCATGCTGTTACAAAAATTCAATATCAGGTAAAAAACTAATATTTAAACAGCAATTCATAGCTTGCAAATAGTAATATACTAAAATATTACTGGTTAATACAATAATTTAAAAATTAGAATTACATGGCCATGGTGCCTACACAATACAATATAAATATCACTTTTCAGGTTTAGTGTCTGCAGGACTGGATGGATGGATGGATATAAATGTTTGAAATTGCTAAGATTTAACATTTCTTCGACACCTATGTGTCTGTAATCGAGACGAAGACACAAATACTTTGTTACAAACAGCACAATTGTAGTTGTAGTTAGCCACTTCGTCCTGTTTATCAACATCAGAATGTCCTTGAGATTTATCAGCCTTGTTAAAAGGGCCCTTACACGAATGACAATCATACTTATCCCTGGACATAAATTTACAAAAGCATAGATCACAGACTATATTTTCTGTCTTGGTATGTTTTTTCAAAGTTTTAGACTTCCATTTACTTGAATGACTTATTTCTTTATCACAATTCTTGGGATCACTTTGTTTTTCGCGTTGGAGCTTGATAATCTCAACCTGCGATTTTATCTCCTCAGCTGATTTCAAAGTCCCATCTTTGTTGTAGTGCCTGACTTCATGGGCTCGCATTCCCGTTTTTTGAGTGAAAGTCAACTCACATATTCCACACTTAAATGGTTTTATGTCAAGGTGAATGCGGCGATGCCTCATCATTGTTGCTTTCTGGGTAAATGTTCTGTGACATATGTCACACTCAGTTTCTTGTGCCTTTTTATGGACAGTTTCTATGTGTCTATTTAGTTTGACTGAATCTGTAAAGGACGATGCGTCTTCTGCAGCACAGAGGTCACATGTATATATTTCTTTCAGAAGATCAAGATCCTGGTATGCATGCATCTTTTTCACATGGCCGTAAACATTTCTTTCACTTTCAAATGTTTTATCACAGAACGGACAGATCGTCAGTGAACGTTCGTGAACTTGCTTACAGTGGGTCATTAAAGAAGATTTACTTGCAAAAACTGCATTGCAAATATCACAATCAATATTCCTTATCCAATGCTTCTTCTTGCAGCGATCCATAAACATACGTTTCATCGAAAATATGTTTTCACAAAAAGGACATTTCCATTTAGTCATGTGATCTTCGAATTCATCAAGGGTAATGCAAGATTCGTGACATTCTGGACATGTCAAATTAGAAAGATTGTAGTTGGGATGGCATTTCTTCAGGTGATTTAAGAGCTGAATTCGCCCTGCTGTAAAGTTGCGTTTGCATACAGGACATCGTTTTCCTTCTATATTTAAAAAGGGCAGATCAGGTAGTGTTCTCGGAATAGTGCGACAAGAATTTAAATCGACACAAAATGGATATCCTGAGTTGCTTACTTTGTGCTCCTCAAGCTGTTCTTCAAGGCGGAAATATCTATCACATCTTTCACATTTCAAGTTAAATTCCTCAACTGTGTGATCTAAGTAGATGTGCTTCAAGAAAGTGAGACGTTTCAAATAACTTTGAGAACAAACTGAACAATCAAATATTTGTAGAGATACTCCTTTGCACTTGAAGTTGACAGGGGAACTAGTGAGTCTTCTTCCGGGTTGGGTGTGTTTGAGAAAGTCTTCTTCAAACAAAAAAATTTCATCACAGTATTTGCACTTCATGTAATCGAATTTGCCTAATTCCATAGGGTGCTCAATATCCTCAAAGATACAACCCTCGATATTTTTAAGAATATGCTTCTTAAATCTTTTTTCGGAGACAAATACAATTTCACAATATTCACATGACTTCATTGTAATATTTTGAGGAAGCCTTATTACGTTCCCAGGTAGTTTAAAATTTTTCATACATAATCCATCAACCAAATGCTTTTCCAATTTCGTTTCATGGTAAAAGTAAGCAGAGCAATCCTGACACTGGATTTGATAATCCTTGATGTGAATTTCTTTATGCTTTTCCATGTAATGGTATAGCAGGCGCTCAATGTGAGAATAAGTGAACCTATTAATTTGATTTCTTGTCACAGATTGAGTACACCATTTGCAGTTAAACTTTTTGTCATATCGTTCATCCAACTTTGGAAATCTCTCATTGAACAATTCAGGAACAACGGAGGCTATAAGATTAACAGGGACAAAGTTTGATTTGTTTTCGTTAGCAATGTTACGTCCTATTAGAGGTTCATCCTCAGGTTTACTTGAAGTAATCCCGAACTCTGTAGACCGTTCAACATCAGTAAGTCTGTTGTCAGAGAATAAAGACTGAATATCTTGGCGTGAAACATGACTGTTATCATCTCCGAGGCCTATACTGTCAATTTCTGGAATTAAACCATCTGATGGTGCAACAAGTGAGGTATGTTTGCATTCATAACCCACGGTTAAAACTTGAGAACTATTGGTTTTACAGAAATGCCTGTTGGAGTTCTGAATAGTTATAGCGGCCGAAGAATCATTGTTTGAGTCCTGTAATCTCCCATCTTTACAGTTATCAAATTGTTGACTCTTTGCCACATTTTCATCCATTGCTTACTTCTGGAGATCACTTTCCTGAAGTTAAACTCATTACTCATCCTGAAAAAATACTCTGTGAGGATAACGAATTGTGTACATCATGATTATCATTTTGAGGAGGCCAACTACTGTATGGTTATATTTATATTTTCAATTTGGAATGCTAAAGCCATAAAGAGATAAAGTAATATAGACAGAACAGGGATATAAATTGAACCGATTTTTTTAAATTGCAAAAAAAAACACGTTGTAATAATGACATGTTATTATAACTTGTTGCAGGAAAATAAGTGTTCACTACAATTTAACAACGAATAAAAACAGTTTCATCGGAGCTAGAAAATTTGGCAGTAACCAAGTAGCCCGATATTTGTTCCCAAACAGGTGTGTTAGGATTGGGGTTAAGGTTAACCTAACACTGTTCGAAAACACCTGTTCGGACTTCGGGAGCACCTGTTCGGGAACACATGTTCTAGGCTACTTGGATACTGCCGAAAATTTAGCAATATCTGGTCTGTATTATACAATATACATAGTGTTAATAATATATAATTAAAGTCATCGTGTTGCATAATTGAGGATCAAGTCAACCTCTAACTCTCTGTCAATCATTTCGCCCTTTTATTATCGATGGTTAATTAAGAGATCTATTCTGAAATATATATTTCTCGACCTGAATACAAAATCATTGCACATGAAAATTTATAATATATTAGGATGAACAAGTAATTCTTTCATGTAATAATGCTCCATTCATAGAACGAATTCCTTCAAATATTTGAAAAGAAACCGCCCTGAAAGTTTGAAAAAAAATCCATTCAATTCTCTTTGTGAACGAACAATATATAGCCTATTATATGAGCCCACTCAAATACTGGCAAGTGCATAATGCTATAGGAAATTAAAATAAAATTTAACCATACCAACTGGATTTATATTTTAAAAACTAGTATTATATAATAACATTTCTAAATTATCCCTACACATTTGTAAATAATTATAATTGTTTAACTTAAATCATTTCAGAATTATAACTATTGTGTACTCAATAAAGTAGTTAACGCTTTTGTATCCTTGTATCCTTGTATCATACAGTGTTATAATTCATCGTGTTGCATAATTGAGGATCAAGTCAACCTCTGATCCTGAGAGTCAACCATTTTGCCCTTTCATTATCATTGGTCAATTAAGAGATCTATTCTGAGATATAAATTTCTCGACCTGAATACTACTGGAATATTATTTAAATGTAGCTCAAAATGGCATTCAAAATAAATTCATGTTGTACTATGCACAAAATCAGGCCTCGTTATATTTGTTATATTTATTAAATAATAGTTAAATCATAAATAATTCTGGCTCAAACTGTGATGCTGTACTTCATACAAAATACAGGGTGGGCCAAAAGTCAGTACCCATACGTTAACCTTTATAGCTCAGTCACTGGGTGCCCGATTGAAAAATTCTATTATGATTTAGTACCACTACAGCAGCTGGTTCGAGGAATTTGTCAACTTGAAAAATATTCGTGTTCATTTTTTTCAAATGAAGGTTCATTTTCGCATTTATTTGATAGTTTGGATAGTCAGATCGAGCTAAATTTTATTGAATTGTGTTTGGCTATTCGAATTACGTTTGTCCTGAAAAAATTAGAGTTGTAGCTTCTCAGATGACCGAGATACGAAGCATAACGAGTTTATTCATTACGTGTGATCAGGTGCCTGGCTTACCTAATCACGTGATAAGGTGACCACGTTAACCACCCCATTAAACATTATGGGAATTGTTAAGGGTGCCCAATTAAGGTGTTCTGTCACAGTGTCACATAACCACCCATCAATTTTGCTAACAAGGTACACAAAATGCTTGATAATTTTGTCATTCCTAATCCGTTTCACATCATTTTTTCAGATCAGATGCAACATTTAATAATCTACTGTCTCTGAAAAACTTAGGCGTCCAGCATGTTCAGAGATAACAATATAGGTGTTTTAATATTGAATGGGCGTGGTCTATAATATTCGAATTTTCAAATTTTGGCGACAGAATCCTCGAACAAGTATGTACAGTATGCCATCTGCAAAGCAACAACTCTCAAATATAAAACACGGCGGAGGTATAAGACCCAACGTATAAGTACTGACTTTTGGCCCACCCAAGATTAAAATTCGACATAATACTGAAAAGTTTGTGGTAAGATGTGATTAAAATTAAATGATTAAATGTGATGAAAATTATTGTAACTGTTTATTTATAATCATCCTGTCAACAAAAGTTCAATATCAGAAAAAAATAAATATTTAAATATCAATTCATAGCTTGCAAATAGTATACATTCAAACATACTAATCATTTAAGGGGGCAGGGGGGGGTCTTCATGGAAATTTTCTCAAAATCGACTTTTTAGTTGTTTCTGATAGAGGGGAGTGATATCTATCAGATGCTTTTAATCCGATAGAAAAATATTGTTCCTAGCCGAAATTATCGCCGGTAAAAGGTCAGCGCTTGTGTGTAATTGTATTGCGCGAGCGATTTTTGATCGCGTGCCCTGAAAATCGAGTCTAAAAATCTATCTTCTCCTACATTTTTTGAGCAATCACCCTCAAACTTTCAGGATATGTTCTAGGGATCATTTAGAAGAGATTGTCCGGGCAAAATTTTGAGATAGGCCTTTAAACATTTTTTATTCGATTTTGAAAATCTTGGACCTGGTTTTTTGACGATTTTTCGAGGTCCAAGATTTTCAAAATCGAATAAAAAATGTTTAAAGGCCTATCTCAAAATTTTGCCCGGACAATCTCTTCTAAATGATCCCTAGAACATATCCTGAAAGTTTGAGGGTGATTGCTTACAAAATGTAGGAGGAGATAGATTTTTAGACTCGATTTTCAGGGCACGCGATCAAAAATCGCTCGCGCAATACAATTACACACAAGCGCTGACCTTCGACCGGCGATAATTTCTGCTAGGAGCAATATTTTTCTATCGGATTAAAAGCATCTGATAGATATCACTCCCATCTATCAGAAACAACTAAAAAGTCGATTTTGAGAAAATTTCCATGAAGACCCCCCCCTGCCCCCTTAATATAATTTAAAAATTAGAATTACATAAGAGTACGGTGCACGTGCCTAAACAATTAAATATAGATTTCAGGTCCTGTGCAAGGCACAACTGTACATGGATGTGTTAGGCGAAGGAGCAAATGAAACCAGCAATTCCTATAGGCAACTTGCTATTAAAGGGTTAAAACAATGTTATCAATATTATTAAATAAATACTATAATATATAATAATTTATACTACCAAACAGATGGATGTATATTGATTATTGTATTACGTAAATTTGAATGCATGAAATTGCTAAAATTTAACATTTCTTCGACACCTATGTGTTTGTAATCGAGACCAGGACACAAATTCTTTTTCACAAATGGCACAATTGAAGTTGTAGTAAGCCACTTCGTCCTGTTCATCAACATCAGAATGTCCTTGAGATTTATCAGCCTTATCAGAAGGGCCCTCACACGAATGAGAATCGTACTTATCCCTGGACACAAAGTTACAAAAGCATAGATCACAGACAATCTTTTCTGTCTTCGTGTGTTTTTTCAAAGTTTTAGACTTCCTTTTACTTGAATGACTTATTTCTTTATCACAATTCTTGGGATCACTTTGTTTTTCGCGTTGGAGTTTGATGATCTCAACCTGCGATTTTATCTCCTCAGCAGATTTCAAAGTCCCGTCTTTGTTGTAGTGCCTGACTTCATGGGCTCTCATTCCCGTTTTTTGAGTGAAAGTCAACTCACATATTCCACACTTGAATGGTTTTATGTCAAGGTGAATGCGGCGATGCCTCATCATTGTTGCTTTCTGGGAAAACTTTCTGTGACATATGTCACACTCAGTTTCTTGTGCCTTTTTATGGACAGTTTCTATGTGTCTATTTAGTCTGACTTGATCTATAAAGGATGATGTGTCTCCTTCAGCACAGAGGTCACAGGTATATTTTTCTTTCAGAAGATCAATATCCTGGTATGCATGTATATTTTTCACATGCATGTAAACATTCTTTTCACCTTTACATGTTTTATCGCAAAACGGACAGATCTTCAGTGAAAATTGGTGAACTCGCTGGTGGGTTATTAAAGACCACTTATTTTTAGATGTTTTATTGCAAATATCACAAACATGTTTCCCCCAATGCTTGATCCTGCAGTGTTTTATAAACATACGTTTCATCGAAAATATTTTTTCACAAAAAGGACATTTCCATTTAGTCATGTGATCTTCGAATTCTTCAAGAGTGATGCAAGATTCGTGACATTCCGGACATGTCAAATTAGAAAGATTGTAGTTGGGATGGCGTTTCTTCAGGTGATTTAAGAGCTTAATTCGCCCTGCTTTAAAGTTGCGTTTGCATACAGGACATCGTTTTCCTTTTATATTTAAAAAGGGCACATCAGGCAGTGTTCTCGGAATGGTGCGACAAGAATTTAAATCGACACAAAATGGATATCCCGAGTTGCTTACTTTGTGCTCCTCAAGCTCTTCTTCGAGGCGGAAATATCTATCACATCTTTCACATTTCAAGTTAAATTCCTCAACTGTGTGATCTAGGTGGATGTGCTTCAAGAAAGTATGATGTTTCACATACTGTTTGGAACAAACTGAACAATCCAATATTTGTAGAGATACTCCTTTGCACTTGAAGGGGGAACTAGTGAGTCCACTTCCGGGTTTGATGTGTTTGAGAAAGTCGTTTTCAAACAAAAACTTTTCCTCACAGTATTTGCACTTCATGTAATCGAATTTGCCTAATTCCATAGGGTGCTCAATATCCTCAAAGATACAACCTTCAATATTTTTAAGCAGATGCTTCTTAAATCTTTTTTCGGAAACAAATACAATTTCACAATATTCACATGACTTCATTGTTATGTTTTGAGGAAGCCTTGTTAACTGAGGCCGTTTAAAATTTTTGATACATAAACCATCAACCAAATGCTTTTCCAATTTCGTTTTATGGTAAAAGTAAGCAGAGCAATCCTGACACTGGATTTGATAATCCTTGATGTGAATTTCTTTATGCTTTTCCATGTAATGGTTTAGGAGATGCTCGATGTGAGAATAAGTGAACCTATTAATTTGATTTCTTGTCACAGATTTCGATTGAGTGCACCACTTGCAGTTATACTTTTCGTCATATCGTTCATCCAACTTTGGAAATCTCTCATTGAACAATTCAGGAACGACAGAGACTATAAGATTAACAGGGACAAAGTTTGATTCGTTTTTGTTAGCAATGTTACGTCCTATTAGTGGCTCATCCTCAGGTTTATTTGAAGTAATATCGAACTCTGTAGACCGTTCAACATCAGTAAGTCTGTTGTCAGAGAATAAAGACTGAATATCTTGGCGTGAAACATGACTGTTATCATCTCCGAGTCCTATACTGTCAATTTCTGGAATTAAACCATCTGATGGTGCAACAAGTGAAGTATGTTTGCATTCATAACCCACGGTTAAAACTTGAGAACTATTGGTTTTACAGAAATGCCTGTTGGAGTTCTGAATAGTTATAGCGGCCGAAGAATCATTGTTTGAGTCCTGTGATCTCCCATCTTTACAGTCATCAAATTGTTGACTCTCTACCACATTTTCATCCATTGCTTACTTCTGGAGATCACTTTCCTCTTTTTCTGAAGTTAACCTCATCCTGAAAAAATACTCTGTGAGGATAACAAATTTTATAATCAAGATTATCATTTTGAGAAGGCCAACTATAATGTATGAAGTATGTTTACTAAGATTAAATGATGCACAGATCAAATTTATATTTATTATTTCGAATGTTAAAGCCATAAAGCAATAAAGACAGAACAGGTATATAAAGTATACTAACTTTTTTAAATTGCAAGAACAAAAACATGTCATAATAATGACGTCATGTTATTATAACTTCTTTCAAGAAATATAAGTGTTTGCTACAATTTAACAACGAATAAAAACAGTTTCATCGGAGCTAGAAAATTTAGCAATATCTGGTCTGTATACATACAGTGTTAATATAATTCATTGTGGTGCATAATTGAGGGTCCTTAATTGAGTATCAAGTCAATCTCTGAGCGTCAACCATTTTGCCCTTTTATTATTGATGGTCAATTAAGAGATCTATTCTGAAATATATTTCTCGACCTGAATACAATAAATATTTTCACAAACTTTATAATATATTAAGATAAACGAGTACGACTAGTTATTTCATTGAATAGTGCTCAATCTCTGATTGATTGCTCAAAGTCTGAAAACCATTTATCAATTTATTTTGCAAAAAACTTAAAAAATAGAGTTCTTAAGAAAACGCATTTTTTAGCCTCAGTTGTCCGTTTCAACAGAATGAGTGGATTATTCTCATTGATTTCAGGTTGTCCCATCAGCCCGATAACGAAGTCTCGTAACACTGAAATGATAAACAAAGTTAAAATGGGACAATTTAGTGCTGCTCAAACTCTAATACTTATCATTTAATTTCAATTTTCGATCAATAAATTGATCGACTCTTAGTCCTACTCAAGTACTCAGTACTCACGAGTCTCATTTCGTTTGTGATGTTGTGCAATAGCGCACTCCAGCAGATTTACATCCCAGAAGAGGGGGTAGTACACGTGGAGACTGTCGTGGTCAGTAGTTCGTTTGAGAGCTTGAAAACTGGTGCCATAGTCTGGCGGGGTCTTCATACAACACAGCAGAGCTACCTGCAGAAGCAGTAGCAGAATTGCACGATAATTAAATACAATTTTGGACAGGTTGGACATTTTTTTGCAGTAGGATCCCTTCTGATAAACTGTGCTAAATGAATAATTAGATTACGCAAGTGAATCGTTAAGCTTAATCATTTTGTTGCTTATTGAATAGAATATAGCATATCATATATAATAAATATTATATAATAGGTTTTTTGTATACTATTATCTTACCTCAATATGTAGGGCCTGTCGTGATATCACAGATCGCTTAGGTTCCACCAGGATCTGGTAGTCCTCATAATTCTGCGGCCTCTATGTATCGTCATCTCGTACAACTCTTTAAGAATCTTAGGGATTTGGCATGTGAAAATTTGCAGCCTTCCAGACATTGATTGGGTTAACGAGGTGTCGTACGTCACCTCAAGATCGGGTGACAGGGGGCTGACCAGGCCAGAACCCAATTGATTGGGTCTGAGGTCACGTGATTATGAGCCTGAGGTCACGTGACTATGACGTCACCAGACCTTGTTCTCCGTTTCCCGCTCATTGGACCAGGTGAGCTTGCATGCTTGTGAATGTGGGTGTAAGTACAGCTGTACTGTAGTTTATACCTAATTAACCCCTATAGAAACCGAAAATTTATTTTCTGGCAGAAAGCTAGAAATTTACCAAAATATCGACATTGTTATAAATTTATTTTGATGACAATTCCTGACCTAAAATTGCACGAGAAATCGATTAAACTTGGTTTCAGGACTCAACAATGCTTCTTTATGCCTTAAAATCCATGTTTTATCGATACAATCAACATTATGATCCCGTTGATTAATTAGTAACAGGTACCTAACAAATACGCAGAAACAACCATCACACCTACATTGCATTCCTAACGGGTCGATTTCGAGTGACCAATAATCTTCGTGATGATACGTCATGTGTTCCTGATCATCATCAGCAATCAAGAGACAGGAGCGGCGGTAGCTTTAAATCAATGGTTTACGTTATTAGGTTATCTTTGTGAATTCGACCCCTGTTGAAACAGTTATCTCACTTTGTAACTGCATATGTATCGAGGACAGCTTTACAAATAAGAGTATCAGTAAATAAAATTGCCACAAGTGTTTCTTTCACTCACTTTCGATAAGACACATTGGAAATTCTTACTTCCATAAGATTCGGAATTTTTTTAAACGCCGAAGTTTATCGGAATTTTATAAAATTTAATCACACTTATCAACCTTTGAACGGTTAATCGAACACAATAATTTTCAAGCTTGTCAACGCTGAAAATTACATTTTAACTACATGCAAAGTTGTCTAACCAATTTTGAGTTTTTATCATTTATATCTAGGTACTATGTAAATAAAACACTTTCTATAATTACTCACGTTCAAGTTGCATGACCAATGACTAAAAATGCTTATTCTACTGATGCTTATTCTACTGATTCACGGTCCTTGGAAACTTTTATTACTCGTTAACTGATCCGAGGTTTGTAATACTCACTCCCATTCTATATTTAAGTAATTTCCGGACAGTTAATATATTTATGCGTCGTAATATTGTTATGATGAATCTGTAAAAAGGACGGGGAACTGCTCTTTTTAGGCAAAGATAACTGTTCAGTGTAGTTACAATATTATATTTATGTCAAAATTCGTGATAATGTTACGAATACATGAAATGAACATGAAATACTTGGTATGCAGCGGTTATAAATATTAAATAGGAATAATGATGTGAAGTATGTCGGGGTGTAAGGTAGTTTAATGTAGACAATCGACTGTCTGTGAAGTACAAAATACACTACACTGTACACACCCACATTGTTATAATGTACAAGGGAGGAGGGGGGGCTCATGTTGTTTTGCATGTAGTTCAAATGTAATTTTCAGCGTTGACAAGCTTGAAAATTATTGTGTTCGATTAACCGTTCAAAGGTTGATAAGTGTGATTAAATTTTATAAAATTCCGATAAACTTCGGCGTTTAAAAAAATTCCGAATCTTATGGAAGTAAGAATTTCCAATGTGTCTTATCGAAAGTGAGTGAAAGAAACACTTGTGGCAATTTTATTTACTGATACTCTTATTTGTAAAGCTGTCCTCGATACATATGCAGTTACAAAGTGAGATAACTGTTTCAACAGGGGTCGAATTCACAAAAATAACGTAAACCATTGATTTAAAGCTACCGCCGCTCCTGTCTCTTGAAGTCTTGATTGCTGATGATGATCAGGAACACATGACGTATCATCACGACGATTATTGGTCACTCGAAATCGACCCGTTAGGAATGCAATGTAGGTGTGATGGTTGTTTCTGCGTATTTGTTAGGTACCTGTTACTAATTAATCAACGGGATCATAATGTTGATTGTATCGATAAAACATGGATTTTAAGGCATAAAGAAGCATTGTTGAGTCCTGAAACCAAGTTTAATCGATTTCTCGTGCAATTTTAGGTCAGGAATTGTCATCAAAATAAATTTATAACAATGTCGATATTTTGGTAAATTTCTAGCTTTCTGCCAGAAAATAAATTTTCGGTTTCTATAGGGGTTAATTAGGTATAAACTACAGTACAGCTGTACTTACACCCACATTCACAAGCATGCAAGCTCACCTGGTCCAATGAGCGGGAAACGGAGAACAAGGTCTGGTGACGTCATAGTCACGTGACCTCAGGCTCATAATCACGTGACCTCAGACCCAATCAATTGGGTTCTGGCCTGGTCAGCCCCCTGTCACCCGATCTTGAGGTGACGTACGACACCTCGTTAACCCAATCAATGTCTGGAAGGCTGCAAATTTTCACATGCCAAATCCCTAAGATTCTTAAAGAGTTGTACGAGATGACGATACATAGAGGCCGCAGAATTATGAGGACTACCAGATCCTGGTGGAACCTAAGCGATCCATGATATCACGACAGGCAGTAGGATCCCTTCTGATAAACTGTGCTAAATGAATAATTAGATTACGCAAGTGAATCGTTAAGCTTAATCATTTTGTTGCTTATTGAATAGAATATAGCATATCATATATAATAAATATTATATAATAGGTTTTTTGTATACTATTATCTTACCTCAATATGGGCGTTTATATTCATACAAGCTTTGACAAGATTGTAAAAACTGGCTTCCAGCCATCTGTCTAAGATCGCGAGGTTGGTGAACCCGTCTGAAGAGTTAAGACATTATAGACTTGACGAACAATAGAAATGCATAAATTCAGCAGAAAAATAAATATTGTGAAGATTTCAAGATATCGAGCTAAAACCTGCAACCATTAAATACTTTTAAAATACAGCAAAATGGTCAGTAATTTTTGAAAAATATGTAAGCATGTGACAGTAGACAAATCATGTGACAATAACATGTGACAGTAGACAAATCATGTGACAGTAACATGTGACAGTAGACAAATCATATGACAGTAACATGTGACAGTAACATGTGACAATAACATGTGACAGTAACATGTGACAGTAACATGTGACAGTAACATGTTATGTCAAATGTTACTGTCACATGGTACTGTCACATGTTACTGTCACATGTTACTGTCACATGTTACTGTCACATGTTACTGTCACATGTGACAGTAACATGTGACAGTAACATGTGACAGTAACATGTGACAGTAACATGTGACAGTAACATGTGACAGTAACATGTGACAGTAACATGTGACAGTAACATGTGACAGTACCATGTGACAGTAACATGTGACAGTAACATGTGACAGTAACATGTGACAGTACCATGTGACAGTAACATGTGACAGTAACATGCGACAGTAACATGTGACAGTAACATGTGACAGTAACATGTGGCAGTAACATGTGGCAGTAACATGTGACAGTGCACAGTTCTCACCAGAGAGAAGGGCTCCACAAGATAAGAGTTGTCTGACTGTACTCTCATTATCTCCCAGGTACATTTTACAGTTTGCGTTGAGTGTCAGTAGCTTCAGATTGTGGGGATGCACGGAGAGGGCGTGGTCCAGTAGTCTGGTTAGAGTTGACAGGCAAGCACTCATGTCAGCCTGCAAAGAGAGGAAAGTGTTATTGAATATTGAGTGCTTTTAGGTGCGTTAGAAAACATCTATTATTCAGAATAGATCAAATCAAAATTTCTATTTAAAGGCAAACTTGTTTTAGGAAATAGAAATTCTTAACAAAGATATGGATACGGTGCTATTTGTATTGTATAATGTATATAATTGTAAAATACTTGACCTCTTTAGAAAGTTTGGGCCATCCTCTGGTAATGATTTCACAATTAAAGTTGTGCCATTCCGGTTTCTCACTATCATTAAACAGTTTGACGATAATAGCAATCAATAGTTCTAGTGTCATCTCATCCGTTATCTGATAACAAAACTCAAGAAGCATTGACCTAGTCATAGAGCCCTCTGGTGGCTTAGCTTGATGCATGGGCAACAAGAATTTGAATAATGTTGTAAGGTCAAAGTCACTGTTCTGGATGTAGCTCCACAGTTGACCAGCAATGAAGTCAAAGCCATCATTAATCTCGAGGATTGTCGGCTGTTTGTCGAGATTCAACAGCACTGCAGACGCAATACTTGTTTCGAGGGTAACAGCTTGAGATCCAGCATTGGAGTGGTGGGCGACATTCAGCAACTCTACATTCTCCAAAAATTCTTCGGATGGTTTTATTCTGTGGTGAGATACAAATGCTTGATGATTGAGAACAAAAGCACTCAATATAACTTCAAGTTTGTCTAGAGGCCTCGAGTTGTGGCCCCGCTTAAAAGCGGCATACTGAGCTGTCTTGAGATATTCTTTGATATCCCTCAGTAGTTTCAAAGCTTTATCATACGACTTGTAGTGATACAGATGAGCCAGCTTGTAACTGAGAATATGAGCCAAAGGTCGGGGACAAGCAAGAGCATCAACTAGAGGCAAAAATAATCCAACCTTTCTAACATCTTTTAAAATCCTGTCACAAAATGTCTGAACATGGAAGTTAGGTTGCAGCTGGCAGATTCTGGAAATTGTGTCCTTGATGACTGAGAAGCTTGAGCTTGACGATAACTTATCATAACACTCAGCAAGTTCTCCGTTCCTGTAACGAAGCATTTTTGTCTTTTCTATCTGTAATGGAGTGCTACTTTTGGGAACCTTTATGTCCAATTGACCACCAATTCTGTTCACAATGTCAATCACTCTATTCTTCATGTATCTCTTAGAGATGACAGACAAGAAAAACATCTTGAGATTATCTTTGGCCGACTGAGAAACAACATTTTCCAAATAGATAACAGTAGCAGAGATCACAAAGTCCAAAACCAGATCCTTGTCTCCCTTTAACATATCCCAGAATAGCTGACATGTTCCCTTACCCATGATCACCTCCAACATGATGTTACACAGGTAAGCTTGTTTGTGTAGACCACGATCAGGACAGGATTCATGAACCTCTCTCACAAAAGTCTTTCTGTGGCACAGACTTAGTTCTCTCATGTAATTATCTTTCAGGAGTATTTCTACACATCCATCATAGTTACTGGCTTTGGTGAGCTCCAGTTTGGAAGCTAGAGATTTGTGTTCTAAGATGTCTGCTGCACCGGTTAGGAATTGGAGACCAACCAAATAGCTGAGCACTTTTTTGTGAGAGAAGGAGAAGAACTCAGCGTTACTTTGATCGTACAGATTGGTAGCCTCTTTGAAGTGCGTGTATGCTTCTGTATAAGTACTGTAGTAAAAGAACAGTTCACCTAAGTCGAAATGGGCTTGTGCAGCAACAACGTTAGCAGGGATGACTACCTCCTTACTTCTGGGTAATTTGTTGAAAGCAAATACCTGAGGCATGATTAAATCAGTAGGATTCTGAGCAACTTTCTGTAAAAACTCCATTGAATGTGAGAGTTCTGGCTCAATCAATTGGAGGGAATTGACATTTGGCACAAATCCTGGCATCTCAAAATCTTGTTTACATTGTTTAGCGTAAAAATGGAGATGGACAAAAGCACTGCAAATCCAGCGATGGTATAAAAATAGAGCAGTGAGACCTTGTTTAGGAATTGCTGCCAAGTTAAGCTGAGAAATGTCTTGTGCTCTCACTTCTGCTGGTACTGTGACTTTGACTAGGTACGATAATAGCTTTTGCCTAATGGGAGTGGGAATCTCCTCCAGTATTTCATGTTTCCACCCAACAAAGGATGCAGTTTCTGTGGCTAGATTCCAGAGGGTGTTTGAATACTGCCTGACTGCCCCTTCTGTGTTGCTTATATGGGTGGAAGCTTTGTCAATGAATGAGGATATCAGACATGAAGCTGATGGTTCATAATTGTTTTCTAAGTGAGTCCGAAGCTTGATTCCTGTTCCATCGAGCATGAATTCGAACCAGGTTGGAGGTTCATTGCAGTACTTGTTGAAGAACGAGTCCTCTTGAAAGTTGGGGTTTGTATACATTTGCAAAAAACTCACTCGACCTGTACCTACGAACGTTGATGTTTGATTATATATAATATGGTTTATGAAACCGAACGTATCATTCAGAGAAAGTTATTATCAAGAGGAATAATTGATGTAAACAAATTGAATGCGATTTTCGTCACCAATAATACAACACAAAAAGGAAACACGAACTGCAAACAATGAGCCTTTGGTGTAAACAACATATTTACGCAGATTTACAGTTTAAATATCACGAAGTTATAAAACATATCATTACTTCATAAAATCATAACATTATAAAAGTAAAAGCACAATGGAAACTCAAGAGCAAATCTCAAATGCACAATTTGTGCCCGGTAAATAGAATGTCTGCCATGTAGAGGGTTCACGGCTCAGTAATTGACAATTGACATATTATGCCAAAATGTTTTGTGTGTTCCGAATGGCTTTGATAAATCAAAACACTCGATTATTGGCAAGTTAACAAGCCACAATGACAAACTTAACTTCAAGAGGGTAACGAAATTAGATTCAAAAATTCAACTAGACACTAAAGATTTCATGTTCATTTTACGTCTCTGTAGTTGAACTCTCTCGTCGTCAGACAGAGATTTATTGGCAGCTGGGATTAAAAGGGCTGCAAAGTTACGATTTTCTTCAAGTAACGCCCCATAAGTCTGAATTGCTTGCATAGTTGATTCAATTTGAAGACCTATTTTATGTTCTTTGGCAGCTGTCCGAAATTCTGGTGATGGTAGTTGTATAACTTCTCCACAACCAATTAGAAGAAAGTCTATCTGAAAAGAGATCATTTTAATTCGTGATTCATTTACACAAGAATTTATAAATTACCCGAAGTAGCACAAGAACGTTCATCAGCGAATTTGACCCTTAAAATTTCTGATGAGATCGAGCAATAAAAATCGTTTCATTTGAAAATAATATAAAAAACACTGCCCCCCCCCCCCCCCCCAACACTTACTTTGGGATATACACGAGAAAGAAGAAATAAAGAATCAGAAGAAGCTGATTGAACATCATTACACCTCCAATGAAGAAATCCCATGTAAGGTAAAAGTAACACCGGTCCCATGACGTGAGACTGATTTATCAGAAACCCATGTTCATTACCACCCGAAACCAGAAACTGTTCCAAGTTGAATAATTTCTCAGAATCGTGCTTGACTTCCTCGAAGTGTTGTCTTGAAGGAGCCTCTCCGTCTGTGGATCCATCTAGTCGTCCACTGAATTGAGTTACAAACCGACGACATGGGCCACGAAATGAAAGAAGAGCTCTGTGAGATAACATAACTTGAAAGCGTTGGGACACAACCTAGAATGTGTTACAAGTTTTAAAATGCATTCGTATTGGTTGGTAGAATATTCATGAAACTGATTTTTAGTATATGTTGGGTAATGAGTGACAATCATGATGAAAGACCTTTTATTCAGAAGCATTTACGAAACCTCTTGAATAAAAATTTGAGTTTCGGACAATTTTTTTTTTCTAGATATGCTAGTTATTAGAATGAATAAGTTTATTTAATTGCTAATAATCATGCTAACTCAATGTGGATAATACAAATCTGAAAACTCGTCGTCACAAAAATTGTTTTCATATTTACAATGCATTGATACAAATCTAAATCAATCGTTATAATTTACATCATCAACAAATCAGGTCAGACTTATCTGGCAATTTACAACAAAATTTTGGCCAGCAATTCTACACACAAATTATGACTTGGTCATATACAAAATATTCTGACATTAATCAATCGATATAAAAATCATCAAAAATACGAAATAAAAAAACAATAATGATCGCTACTTTTCATACAAACAAAAACGTAGGTTGATTAAATGCAATTAAACTAAAAAATGTATACCGCACTGAAATCGTTGCTTACTTATAAAACTGCAGAATTTGAGGAAAGCAAAGAGCTGAGGCAAATGTGGGTCCATTATTATAGTTCACAGTAATGCAAAAATTATACCAAAATAGTCTCTTCCAAATGTTAAACTCTTTAAAACTTTTAAGACCTTAAAGCATCAAAGCTAGTAAATTCGTTCGATTGAGCATTGTCGTACATACCATATAATTATAACGAGTTTAAATCAAAAAATCCTATTCTGAACACTATCATCTATAATCTACATAAAAGAAGAAATCTAGTTTTATTTCGCCACCTGTGTCCTGTATACTGTATACTATTTATACTATACAATGTGGTTACATTAGCCACGTGTATACTGTATACTATACAATGTGGTTACATTAGCCACCTGTATATTGTATACTATACAATGTGGTTACATTGTATAGTATACACGTGTACACTGTGTACAATGTGGTTAAATTAGCCACGTGTATACTGTATACTATACAAAGTGGCTACATTAGCGTCTAGAACTAATTAATTTGGTACGATACTGGATCTTCTGAACTCTCAAAAGAGTCCACCAGAGCCCATCCATCCTCAGTCTCCGTATCAGCGGACAATCTTTTGGAGCTGTCCATCTTCACTTGACAACGGTAATCTTCCAAATTTCTAGTCAAATTTTTCATCCACTGGTCAAATTCCATTTCCGTCTGCAGAGTGCAGGTATTACATTATTACATATTACTTAATTTGGAAACAAATCATAAAATAAGATGCAACAAGTATCATATATAATGATCGAGCATAAGGTTATTATTTTTTTACTGTACCAAGCTTGGTTTTATTAAAACATTATAAATCAGCAAAGTTATTAGTTTAAAATAACCACTGTATAGTGTATAACTACCTCACATCTGAGAAGGACTAGATCGGGGGTACGAGTTTTATTTTTTCTGTACATTACATCTAGACGGATACATTTAGAGTGATCCTTATATCGACATTCCTTTATCGCTACAAGTTCATCAAGATAGATTGTGTTCAGAGGTTTATCAGCCTGAACGTTTACCTTATTTACTTATGGTGGTAATCTTACAATAAGCATCTTACTGTATGAATCAGGGCGGTTTTACTTAATTAAAATTAAACATGCGCTTCATCGAAAGCAGTATCTTATCATTATTATGATTTTGGCCTATATTTAGTGTTAGTTCTTTAATCTTAAGCTTTCTTCTCTGATTTTAGTATGAACGATATATTTTCAAGTACATGATAGCAGTCCTAACTTTTACCATGATAGTTTCTGAGATGACTAGAATCTAGATAGCTAGATTAA